>NC_056751.1:305942653-306110153 GCF_019279795.1 Protopterus annectens | reverse complement strand
TGGCAAAATGAAAATTCCTGCAGATATTCCAGTTTTACAAGATCATGGGAAAGTTACAGCTGAGCAGGTTTGGAACCCACCCCAGTTTGTCATAAATGTCTTATATTAGCTGTATGTGTATTTCTAGAAATTCAGTTGATTTTCCTACATAGTGGTATTTGAAAGAACAAGAAAGTATAAATAACTGTCAGGTTTGATGGCATAAATGGATTAGACATAGTATTTCAAATGCTGCTGATTTATGATTTTGTAAAATAATTCTTCTAATGTTACAAGAAGAGGTTATGTGAAATTTAATTTCCTTTTTCTGAAAAGATTACAATAGCTCAATTTGCACAGTGATATTTTTATCACTGGCAGGAGACTGTTAGATCTCACTGCAATGGAGATGGCATTAGAATGTATATACAGGAATCCCATCTAAAGTTGAAGTGTATGGAGTGTACTTATGTCACAACCAGCCGTATACAGTAGCCAGTGTTGCATATTGGAAAGTTCTTTTTTTTTCTTTCTTTTTTTTATTTGCCGCTCATGAAAATAGCTTTAACATGAAGGACACAAGGAGGCATTGGTCCAGTGTACCGTAAGTTGTATTCCCTATGTTTAAGTATTTAGTCTGGATGACAGCATTACCCTGATTACTTGGCAATATACAGATGCTGTTTTTGTGAGAGCCAGTTTACATTTATATCATACGGATTTGCTTCAATGCTGCCTCATTGTGGCACAATCTCAGGGAATTACTAGGAACAGTTCTCTGTTCAATACTCTCATGTCCTATGTGTATGGTTTTTATGTAGGCCAACCACTTACATTAACTCTGAATACCTCAAGTAAAGAAGAATTACCACTGTTAATAATAATTATAAACACTGAAGTAATAGCTTTACTTAACACTGCAGTATACATGATTATATTCTTATTATAGTAAACATTTGCAATGCCTAATGAGTTGTACTACCTTGTGGTGTTTGTTATTTACAAATCTGGCCCATTGCTGCCTTATTGACCTACAACACCATCAATAAAGGGAATTGTTTGATACAATGCAACTCTACGATTTGTACCCTCACTGTGGTGGTGGTGCAGTAGCATTGTCGCCTCACAGTAAGACGTTGTCCTGTTCTATTCTCAGCTAGAGCGTCTTTTGTGTGGAGACATGCGTGAATGGGCGTACCTTCATTGAAGGTTGTACGTCAGGGCTGGCAACACGGCATGTAAAAATCTACTGCCAATCATTAGCAGACTGGAGTTCTGCTGTGGCGACCCCTAACTGGGAAAAGCCGAAAGACACAACAACATAGCTCATCAGAATCAAAAGAAAATTAATAAGTACTATTCTTAATGAAATATATGTTGCAATGAACACGTATTTAGGTGACTGGCTGAATAATTCTTTAACTTTTTCAATACACATTTATAAATCTATTTCTAAAGCCTTGGTCATTTAGACAGCCTGGGAATTGATAGCCAAGCATTTGCCATGGTAAGCCACAGAACTTGCACTAACTAAGTTATGCTACCCACATTTCTGCACACTGTTTTCAAATGGTCAATGAGTAAGTTACTAAGGAAAATACAAACATATAAGAACAAAATCTGACGCTTCTTGACAGATGATCCTTTTACGAAAAGTGCAGCACAGTCTGGGAGTTAGTACAGAGGTTTAAGGTAATGCTCTGTTAACTACATGCTTCCTATTGTCCAGAGTTTAATTTCCTCAGACTTTGTTTACTTAGTGAATCACTCTCATCAACTCAATAAACCAGGAAGCTCTCCAGGGCTGAGTAGGAATAGGATTCTTGTTTTTCAGTGATCTTTATAAATTAAGAAATACAAACTAGATGCAATAAACACAGAATTCAAATGGCCCTCTTTAGCCAGGGCCAATTTTTGTTTCACCTTCTCCAGGGCTAAGCTACTGTTCAGGACTTTGCTTTATAAACTGCTTACTATGGAGTTCAATAGATTACTGTTCAGAATATTGCAATTAACATGCTTAAAGGGAAGTTAGATCAAAATATAACAAAGAGAGAGAAAGAGTGAGTGCGTGAGTGTGGGCATGTGATTTTATAAAAACAATATTTTTATAGTGAAGCCATTCTTTCAGTCATCAAACTCTCTCAGATTGAGACTTTTACATACTGCAAAATGTATTCAAAACACCATTAAATCTCTGCTATCACCATAGCTCTCAACTGTCCAAATTTTTGCAGAATGTCCAGATTTTTGCTTCATATTCTTGGCCTGCTCCTTATACAATTTGTGATTTTCTGTATTTTTGTGGCAAATCAGTAAGGACTGAATTCATTAAATAATGACAGGCATTTGAGTTTCAAACTTCATATCCTTCAGAAAATGTATGTTGACACAAGGCATTTCATTCTAACACTTTAAAAGTTTATAAGAGTAATATTTAAAATGTATCCCTCTTTTGGGGGCTTTGTTCCCCCATTATTTTTGGCTTTGTCCAGATTTTTGTGCTAAGAGGTTGAGAGCTATGGCTATCATTAGGCTATTATTTTTAATTGCACTCTCTATCAACATTAAAACTCCCCTGCATCATTTTATTTCCATAAAGGCAGTAAAAGTGTACCTCTTATATAAAGTTTCTTGTAGTTGTCAATAGGCAGCCAATTTAATTGCATAAGCAAATGGTACTGTAACTTTTATTATTGATAAGAGCACTGGTTGTTCTAAGGATAACAGCTATAATTTGGATTACACTTTCTATACACTTTGTAAGGAAGAAGCTATGGTATTATAAAAACATGCCTATATGGCAGTTTACATTTGTTTTTAATCCTGCACTAGTTTATGCTATAGAATCTTTTTATTTTCATGTGATATGGAACAAGGTCATGATAGACACAGGAATTCAATGACTGACTTCACATGCTTGTAAATTAATACACAAGTGAATAAGGAAATAATTGAATAAAAACAAAATAAATAACAAGTAAGGAATATACCAGTCATTCCTGCATAATACGTAACAAAATGTGTGAACCACTGTTATGCAAAATAAAATTTCTGAAACAAAATAATGCACACAGTGTGAATCCAGATGTCTCAATTTAATGCTTTTTCTCCTTATGGAAAAAAAAATGAGTTACAAGTGAAAGTGCTTAAGTAACCTAAATAGCATCATATGATAAAATATATAAATGATTAATAAAGGACTGTAATGCATCTCAGACCTTACTATAATGTAATAGCACAACAACAATTAGTCTAGTCATGATCACTAACTTAAAAACTGACTGGTTAAAAATGATTAAGCAAATCCCATGAATGTGGTATCACAGCACTCAAACTTGTCTTCAAATAATAACAAGTCATAACAGGAAATGCCTTAATTTTTAAATATGTGCCAATATTTCAAATGCTTGCATGTTAAAGTGCACTTAACATTAAAATGTACCTGCCAGGCTTTTTTCCCATTTTTATAATATTAAATTTGTTTACCTACCCCTGATATTGTTATGAGCCTTTTCCAGAAGGTGCAAATCAGATTTGGCAATGTTATTGTAGACCTTGATATGCTTAAATAATGCTTTTTTCATCAGGGGTAAAGATTTAAATGCAGTGCTGGAAAAGAGTTAATCATACTCATAGGTTTATTGTAATGCTACAGAGTTTTGAGAATTTAACAAATGCTTGAATGTCAAATATATTTTAATGACCAAATCGCTGCAATATGGAAACACTAGGATTGAAAGATTTAAGTTTTCTAAATTGAATTGTCATAATTTTAAGCAGAACTTTAGCTAAAAGATAACTAATTCACATGCGCTGCAATGTTTATCTTTCCTGAAGTAAATATTTTTATGTAGGAAATTTTTAAGCATTTGACATTTTTTAGTTATTGACCATATTATCATGTCAGGTCTTCTTTTAATTACTCTTCTTTTTCTTCTGGCTTTTTCCCAGTTATGGGTCGCCACAGTGGATCACCTGTCCGCTCATGATTGGCAGTGGAGTTTTTAAGGTGTCGACTTGCCATCCTGGCACCCAACCTTCCACAGAAGGCACACACACACACACACATACACACACACACACACATGCACACATGCACACACGCACACACACACACACACGCACGCACACACACACACACCTAGGTCCAGTTTAGAGTGTCCAATCTACCTACAGCATGTCTTTGGGAGCAACCAGAGGAAACCCATGCAACCACAAGGAGGACATGCAGACTCTGCACAGAAAGCACCCCAGCCGAGGATCGAACTGGAGAACAACTTGCTATGAGGTGGCAACTCTAACTGCTGCACCACCATAGCTGCTCTCTTCTTTTAATTACTGTTTCATTATATTAAGGTGTATGACAGACGTTGACCAATCACATTCATTTTTTTCTCATATTATTACAGGTATTTAAGGTAATTTCAGTTGTTATTGAATGTCTGAAGACTTTTTATTTTTTATTCATGTGGAGTGAAAGGACTAACTTGGTATGTTTTTATTTCACTTTAGATTTAATTAAACACTGCTGTTTGTTATCTCACTGTGGTCATCATTTTACACCTGTGTATTAATGCTGACAGCAACAGTATTAGTAGCTGGTGACTTCAAATCAAAGGGGGCTGCAGGAAACAGCTGAATGGGTTGGACAAATGAGAGGGGGTGTGGCCCACTAGAAAGGGGTGGGGCTATGCTCAAAACCATAAAAACTGGAACTTTATTTAAATATCCTGCCCTAGGTGCCAAACCATCATTATCAGAGTCCCCTCAAGACAAAATGAAGTGGAGAAAAAATACAAATATTTTAATGCATTGGCTACATGACAGCTTACTTAATATCTAGATGGAAACAAAAAGGTTGTGAGGCATGAAACACTAAATTACTTTTTAAATACATTACTGAAATGCCAATCAAAATCAAATATAAAAAAAACAAGCAGCACTCAACTCAAACCACTACTCCTAGCACTGCAGTTCTAATTATAATTTATATTCAGCTTTATAAAGGTTCCAAGTAACATGCAGAAAGTAGCAATCTCTGTGATGCCCCCACTTGTAAAAATGTTTCTTATCCAAACAAGACCTGCTGCCTGACAACAACTATCTACTTGTTTCATGGGGAAAACATGATCAATGTAAAAAATGAACAGCAAACAAGAAACAAGTTCTAGATAAATTACTTAAATGATTACTGCACAGGTTATGGACCACACATGATAGACTGGCATTCTGTTTAGTTTATGGGTAAAGCCTGCAAAGATGACTGCAAGTCTCCAACAAATGTAATGAACTTCTGAAAATACTGCAATCCTGTCCTTTATTACAAATACTGTCACATGCATTTCAATACCTAAGGTTTATACGTTATCTAGTTTTGTAAATAGTCTCTGCATGGCAACAACAAAAAGGCTATCAATGTTGGTAATTCTTTAACAGTATGCTTATTAAAGTTTACTTACATCTTACAATCTCAGACAAGCTTACCTGATAGTCATTAAAGCATTTCTACTTAAACACAGAGAAGCATGCACTGCAGCAACTTGCATTTTCTGAATAATATGAAGCATAAATCAACAGTATACAAATATGACATAAAACTAGAACATTCTGCAAAATCAAGGACGGATGAAAAGCCACTGTAGTGCTTGTGTCTACCTTGGATGGGCAGAATACTCTGCACACTTACACTGCATAACTGCTCCTTGCCCTGCTTGGACACATCCAGTGTCACTACATGTGGGAGTGGGGTAAAACCAATACGTCACAATTTGAAATGTTTCTGGCTGATGGTAATGGCCTTGACACATTTGTTATACCTCTCAACCTCAGAGTAAGAAATCTGTACAAAGCAATAAATAAAAGTGGAACAAAGGCCCAAAAATAAGGACAAATTTTAAATATTGCTCTTATAAACTTAGAATGATAATAGAAAAGTAGGACTTGCATTAGTATGAATTTTGTGAAAGGTATGAAATCTGAAACTAAAATGTCGGTCATTATTTTCTAACTTCAGTCTTTAATGATTTGCCACTAATTTGCCAGAAAATCACAGTTTTATGAAAAACGGACAAAAAATGTGATGCAAAAATATAAAATACCTGCAAAATACAGTTGGGATCCTATCAAAGAAGGGACACTTTTTTAATATTAGTACTGTTAAGTTGAGCAGCTGACAAAATAAGAGAATCTACATGCATTTATGAAATAAAAGTAATCTAAAACTCTGATCACTACAATTATTTATTAATTGTAAACCCACTACATTTTCTTCCAAAATTGCCATTTTGCAGAGTGATTATTAGGGGGGAAGCAACATTTTGAGCCAAAATCAGGACAGCTGAGAGGTTTGGATATACCTAATTCTATAAAGTGATTTATTTGCACGTACCACTTGACCACTTAATGCAGGAAATATGGACAAGGCCAAATATATTGGGGGAACAAACAAACAGTAGTAAAATTGCTCTTGCATAAACTTAGACAGTTGATAGAATAACAGGTCTTGCTTTAGCGTGCATTTTTCTGATGGATATGAAGTCAAAGAAACTCAATGATTGTCATTATTTAGTGACATTTTTCCTAAATGATTTGCCAGAAAGCCACAAATTTTGTGAGAAACAGACCAAAAATAAGAAGCAAAAATCTAATAATTCTGCGAAAATCTGGACAGTTGAGAGGTATAGTTCAGCTGGGGTTGTCTTTGAGTTTGCCACCCCCCCCCTCACAAAATCATGGTCGAATAGGGCCCCCCCCCCTGCAGCCATTCCAATGTCTCATTTCTTGGCTATTTCACCCCATTTCCCATAAACACTGTAATGCGCATACTGCTTTACTTCTACAATGACTTGGATTTCATTTAAAAGTTTTATTTTATATTTTACAGCAAAGACACTAATAGACATCTACTAAACAAAGCAATGCAGTCTCACACTGAAAATAGACTTCGCATTAAAACTTCTCTACCCTTAAACTCACATTCATTGAAACAGCTTTGAAACCCGCATTCAAAGAAATTACTTCTAGCCAGTGGTAGATAAAGATTAATTTTGGGCTGTTTTCAAATCATAGACCCGTTGCACATGAAATATACATGTGTTCTTTGATACACCTTCCTGACTGTATTAAATTATAGTCCTTGTATAATACAGTACAGTTGATAGACGGCATTTTAAATTTATTGTTTTGAACATTTTTCCAGTAAGCAATGAAACAAAATGCATGCACCAATAATAACAAAACTGCCCAATTCAGAACACTTTCATCATAAAAGTCTACTCCAACTTCTACATTCCACCAGTATCAGTAAATATGCACAATCTCTGCAGAAGTAAAATTCACCTAAATAATTCCACATTAAAGCGCTCTGTAACTAATGAAGAGGTTGCTGCTAGCAACAAACTTTATATTTCATAGTTTCATCGACAAATAAAGTGCCTGTTGCCCTTGAAGAATAAATTGCCTATGTTGCATTAAAAAAATAATAAGCTAGTAATATTGCAATAAGGAATGGATGGCAAACTGATAACAGGTTCATAGTTACTAGGTATCTCCACCAAATAGGACATTCTTAGGACAGCAGCATCCACCCCTTTTAAAAGTATAACATAGTACAGTATCAGCAATGCATCTACATACTGTGGGATTAGAACCCACAGCCTTCTGCATCAAAAACAAGCATTCAACCTGTCAGAATCAGCATGGGCAGCATTAAACTTCTCTTTCCCTGAAGCTCTCAGCTGCTTGCAAAATGCACTCAACAGTATTTCTCAACTTTGCAGCACAAGGTATCTGGAAAAAGCCAAAATTGATTGGGGGCAGGGCAAAAGCCCAAAAACCAGGGAGACATTTTAAACATTGCTTGTATAATCTTGGAAAGTTGCTAGAATAAAATGTTGTGCTACCACCATGCATTTCACTGCCAAGTCTTGAATCCAGGACCCTATGCACTACAGTCAAAGCAACATACCACTATGCAAAATCAACTAAAGACAGGAAGACTGAAACTTAAATGGCTATCATTTAGTGAATTCAGTTCTCACCATAGCTCTCAACGTGTTAGCACAAAACATCTGTTCAAAGCCAATAATGGGGGAATACAGCCCCAAATATATTCAATGAATTCAGTTGTCACCATAGCTATCAACCTCTTAGCACAAAAAAACTGGACAAAGGCAATAATGGAGGAATACAGCCCCAAAAATAGGGACCGATTTCAAATATTGATCTTATAAACTTAGAAAATTGCTAGAATAAAAGGTTTTGTGTTACCATGTATTTTATGAGGAATATGAAGTCTGAAATTCAAATGCATCTCATTATTTAGTGAATTCAATCCTACACTGATTATAAAAATCCAGAAAACCACAGACTTTATAAGGAACACAACAGAACAAAAATATGAGGCAAAAATCTGGACAGTTTCCACAAATGGTGGTGGGTAGGGAATTCAGGGTCTTGCTACCTGTACCCAAGGTATATAGTCTGAGACTAAGTAACTCTTGCCACCAGGTATATTTAACTGAGGCATTACACACACACACACACACACACACACACACACACACACACACACACGCACACGCACACACACGCACACACACACACACACACACACACACACACACACACACACACACACACACACACACATCTTGTAGTGGCTTTGTTCATTCCAAATCACACAGAATAAAGCTTTGTTCTACCTTTTCCTGGTGGAGATGAATATTCCCTTGCATTAGCCTGTTCCTGGTGCTCCCTTGCAGCTTGATTCCAAATCACACAAAATAACGAACCTAGCCAAGACAGAACCAATCAGTAGCCATCCACATCATGTACATGACTGCAGATGTGTCAGTCTGATCCCCTTCTACTTTCTGTGGTTTTAAACTGCATAGACCTCTGGGCATCTGTACACTGATGCCTTCTCTTCTTAATCCAGACTGATTTAACAGAAGTCCAGATTCAGTTGCCGAGCACACATCCACAGTTCTGGGACTTTAACAGTGAGTCAGTCATACTTACAGCTTTGCTGTTTTGTAAAATTATTTTTTCTTTTTACAGCAGTCCTGCAGTCCAATAGCATGAGCCGCCCCTGAGCAATAGCCCCTACTACATATAGCCTGTACTGTACAGAGCATTGCACTATGTTTGCCTAAATAGCTAGATAGTAGTGATAAGTTTTAAATACTGGCCTAGTGTTTAGTGACACATATAGCTTTCTCTTCCATGCACCTTATTTGCTTTTACAGAACAGCCCTTTCTCAGTAAGAACACAGCTCAATGGATTAAGATTATAGGTTCATAGGTTCATAAGTTGGTACTAAGCTATTGGCCCTAGGGCCTATACAAGCCTAGCCATAACAATTCCCTGGCTATTTCTTCCCACAATATTTAATTCCCTGGAACCCTGTCTAGCAAGGTGAATGACGTGATCCCCAGAGTGAATTTCCTATCTCCCATCCAATTGTCAAGGTTCTTTTTGAAGAGGGCCAAGGAGGCGCTCTGCTTGGCATGTATGGGCAGTCTATTCCAGAGTATGGGGAGTCTCTGGGTCAGGAACCTATCCCTCCAGCATGTTTTGTTCATTGTGATGACAAGGTTTAGATCCCTGGAGCATGTGGCTCTGAGGGTTTGGGATTTCTTTAAATGGAGCATGTCCAACAGCTCAGGGTTTGACATGGCCTTGTATGTTAAGCAGAGATCACCTCTGAGTAGATGATATGCCACAGAGTATAGCTAGAGTTTTTTTAGACGGTCAGCATAATGCATCTGCTTTAGGTCTGTGATTCTTTTAGTGAGGTATTTCTGTGGCTTTTCCAGCTGTTGCAGATGTCTTGTGAGGTACATACCAAATGGGGCGTTGTACTCTATAATGGGTCTAATAAGGGATGACTACAGTGGGACAATGACCTCCTTTTTTCTGGATGAAAAGCTCTTAGTGATGAGGTGTGCCACATAGAAGGATTTCCTATCTGTTGTGGCGACGTGGTAATCGAAGGTCAGACCACAGTCCACCTGTGTCCTTAAGTCTCTCATCACACTTTCTGTGTTTAGTTTACTGCCACCTATGTGGTAATTCATGGGTACATGTTTTTTCCCAAAGGGGATAACTATACATTTCTTGGCATTAAGCTTGAGCCCATGGTTCTGGCACCAAGCATCTGTATCTGTAAGACCCTTTTGTAGAATATCCACATCATTTGGGGATTCAATAATGGCTCCCAGTTTGCAGTCATCTGCGAAATGTGCTAGCTAGATTCCCTTAGTGTTGGCATGTACTTAAGAGAAGTAGATGCCAAACAAGAGTGGTCCAGGACTGAACCCTGAGGTACTCCACTTGTTACTTGTCTGTAGCTGGATTTGGAGTCAGCTTTTACAGTCTGGGTTCTGTCTGTAAGCCAGTTAGCAACCCATTGAGTGATGTCGGGATTTATGCCCAGCTTAGTAAGTTTATCTATGATTCTAGAGTGGGGGATGGTGTCGAAGGCGAGGTCCAGATAGGCTGTGTGGACCACCTTACCATTGTCCACAACTTTGGAGACTGATTTGAAGATGTCAGTCAGGTTCAGGAGACAAGACTGGCCCTTCACAAACCCAAACTGGGTGGGGTCCAGTGTTTGAAGCTTGCCAATGTCTTTGTTTATAAGTTCCATGATAATGTGTTCCATGCCCTTGCAGATCAGACTCGTCAGACTGATGGGACTGTAGTTCCTGGGATCCAAGGTGGATCCCCCCTTGCATAGTGGGATAATTGTAGCTGTGTACCACTCAGTGGGCATGAAGCCTGGGGTGAGGCTATGATTAAACATGACACTTAGGTGAGGTGCCAGTTCACTTTTTAGTTCATGTAGTACACAGCCTGGGATGTGATCTGGTCCCATGGATGCTGTATTCGTAGCTTTGGAGAGTGCAATTTCTACCTGTGTGGCCGTGATTACTGGAATTTGGCAATCTTTTGGTATTGAGATGGGCCCTTTAGGGGATGAGAGGGGGTGAAGTGGTAATAAATCGATCTGCCAGGATATTGGCAATATCCTTGTGATCAATATATTTAATGCCATTCTTTTGTAGCTAAGAGCGGATCTGAGCATTGCCATTTAGATTTTTGACATAACTATCAAATGTCTTGTGGTTGTCTTTAGAATCTTTGGCAATTTTATTTTCATAACTAGCTTTGGAGGATTTTATGAGGGATCTCAGCTTCTTACCGAGGTTGGTAAATGAGTTTTTTGCATCCACCATGGGCAATCAGTCTGATATAATGGTCTGCTTAGCTCAATCATCTACTGAATAATGACTGATACTGAGGAAGTCATTCTCAGGCAGTGTTTCCTGACAAACACTGGTCTTAAATGTATATTTTATGACTGACTTATGCCATCAAATCATTATGATGGTTCACACCTGTGCTACTGTACAATGATCATGTATATTATCACTGTGCAGCTCATAGTATCAACCGTTTTTTTTTTGTTTTGTTTTTTTCTACAGGCTCTGTGATGACCACACATTTGTATGTAATTCTCTAGGTCCCATTAAAATGGAATGTGTTGCTGATCTGCTATTCAGTGCATTATGCATTTCACAGTATGGTGTACATACTTACAGAGGTGGTTCCATTTGTTTGTCGTACATGCTAGCCATGACATGTTTTCCATGATCTGTGTGTTTCACATTAGAGAAGTGATCTCTAAATCTTATTATGTATGTAAGAATCCTGTTTATGACTATATGTTATGTATAAGGTATTATACCTCTGTAATATACGTACACGCCACTTACCAAATGTTGTAAATGCCGCTCTGTGCATCCAGCACCTTGACCTCTGTGCTACACTTGCACAGGCTGGGCCAAATGTTTGTAAAGCACTGAGTAATAAATTATACATTGTCCATAAATTTTTCACGAGCAACCAACATAACAAGAGGGAAGCATGTTTTGTTAATCCTGCCCATAGTTATTTTGTAACTGTATTGCCTGATAATATTATGTGTAAACAGATGAGTTTTCGACAAGACAGAAGTTGTTTGTTCATCATTTTTGGTAATAGTAAAGCAGTAGTGGAGGTTAATATTTATAAAAGAGGCAAGACACCTTATCTATTTTGTTTTCCTTTATTATGTATACATGCCAAAGGATCACACTGGTTATTCTGGCTATTTTTCAACAAAATTACCTACAGATACATTTGCAGGATGCAGTGTGTCTTACTATGATGTTGTGTTTGCTATACTACATACAAGTTTTTTGTATACTGTTTTATAAAAAATAGACCTGTACAAACATATATTGATAGTGTGAAAATGATCTAAACTTGATCATGACACAAAAGTGGCAACTGTTTTACAGAAAAAGAATCATTAAATGAAGGCAAGTATGAATGCGGAAAAGCAATTGCTTGCTCATTTTTGTACATTTGGATGTTAACATCAAACATCCATAAAAGGGGAACATGTTTAAAATTGTAGGGGTGTGTGCATTCAAATGAGCAAGAATTATAGAAAGGATGCTACATTGCTGTTTGCAGGAATTTTTTGTTTCACAATAGCTAAGAAGGTTTGTGTATTCTGAGACTATTGTGTGGAAAGCCTTTCTGGTGCAGGTGTACAGCTTGCATGCAGACTTGATGATAGGACAGAATTAGTTTTGTAGACTGTAGAAAAAAAATATGTTTCTCCTAATTTAATTGTGCAAGATATTTAATATCTGATTAAATAAGATCACTTAGAAAGTTCTTTAGCACTTTTGACAATGTTCCCATTAAGTTTTGTAATGTTTTAAATTACATGGCATTGGATGCTGATGTATTTCATGTTTTCTTGATACAATACTTTCTTCAATATATATAGCCATATTGTGCCATTGTTCTTGTTAGGATTACGTGAACATTTTCAGAGAACTTATTAGTTTTATCAGATGTTTCATTTATTCATGTATTCCTGAGTACAGCTTACATAAGAAAGGAGTTATATACATGTTTGCAGTTATAGTCACAATTCAATACCATTGTGCATTTTATTGATGACCATTGTAAAGTATTGCTCATTATGTGGGAGTCAGTCTTTCTCTCTCTCTCTCTTTCTCTCACACACACACACACACACACACACACACACACACACACACACACACACACACACACACACACACACACACACACACTCACACACACACACACACACACACACACACACACACACACACACACACACACACACACACACTATAAAGATTTTGCTAGGCATTGTTAAATTTAAGAGGTAAATCTAAGGTGGCAGCCCCCAAATGAAAAAACATTGCATAAATACGAAGTGCACAGAAATAAAGGGTCTGTATCATATTATCGAAAGGAGCATATCTCGAACGGCTTAAATATTGAAATTGCTGCTCATCAAAATCACTTTTGTGGGGGGGGGCTGCGCTCCATATCCCCACTAATTATATATACCAACTCTGAGATCACACTACAGTGAGGAAAGAGCAAAATTCTGGCTCTTCAATGTACAGCAATCTCACAAAAAACAAATCAATGAACGTCAATTTCGATATTTAAGCCATTCAAGATCCATTCCTTTCGATAATATGATACAGACCTGAAATAAAATGAGTGTTCTTTATTTCAAAATCTTTAAATGACAAGCTACAAATAATCACACCACAAAGATCTAAGCAGAAAAAGAAAATAAAAAAATCACTGAACAGTGGAGATCAAGAAATTTACATTTTCAAAACTGTAGTGTGATCTTGGAGTTAATATATATATAATTAGAAGAGTGTGGGGTACAGTCACCCTGTAAAAGATCTGTTTTCTGTTTCTTTGTGTCCAGTGTTTTGTGCTTCACTATTTTAGCTGTGATGATTTGTGGTTTGGTATTTACAGATTTTAACTCAATTATATGAATCCAAAACAACACATAAAAATTACCTCAGAAAGTCAGTTAAGTAAATACAGCAGGCATGTCATCAGCTAAACTAAATTATGAAAAATGATGGAGTTGGGAACATTATTCCTTATGTATATGTATGTGTATGTATACATATATATATATATATATATATATATATATATATATATATATATATATATATATATATATATTATATATGCATTTTTCAGTTTTTGGGAGTTGCCATAAAATGCTAACATTTTAGTGTGCATCAAGCATGCCACCAGCTAAACCAAAACAGAAAAGTTATGGCAGGATGCATTGCTGCTTGCATATAAGAATCATTCAGTTTTTTTTAGTTAACATTAATCACACTTGTAACTATATCTGAAGCTTTATCAAGAAAGCAGTAAACCAAAAAGGCAGGAGGCATGAAGGCAATCTCTAAAAAAACTCATACTCGACCAATAGAACCCATAGCTCCGACTCCAAAAAGGGAATCTGTACCACAAAACAAATGAGAAATGAGGTTTGGGAACAAACCAATTTGTCCAGAGATACCTTCAGTGTTAGTAGTTAAAGAAAGATGGCCAAAAAAGGGGTTTATAGGTCTTGGGACTGGGTGGTGGAGTTAAGACTGGAAAGGAAGAGGAAGGATGCAAGGAAGATCTGTGGGTAAGGAAGGGTTAATTTATGAGGAAGAAGAGTTGGGGAAGAAGTGAGGTAAGTGTAAGGAGGAGCTTAATGGGGTTTTATGTGAGTGTAGCTGAGTAGAAGGTCAGATTTAGGTGTGATCTTGCTGCTGCAAGGATTACATCCGTGATGGCCAGTAGGTACTTTTGGAACAGGTAGTCCTTGGGTTAATATTGATAAGTATGGTGGAATGGGGTTAATACTTTTTTTTTGTTTTGTTTTTTAAACTCATGCTGGTTCCATGGTGTAATGGTTAGCACTCTGGACTCTGAATCCAGCGACCTGAGTTCAAATCTCAGTGGAACCTTTTAACTGAATGCCCGGGTGGCCTAATGGTTAAGGTGTTTGCCTTACAAATACAAGGTGCAGGTTTGAGCCTCACAAGGGATAATTGGCTAGGCTTAAAATGGCTCGCAAGAGCAGTTAGCTTAGTACTAAACTATGAACCTATTAAGTATGTTTTGTTGTGTGATTACCTCAGTGGCTGGATTCTCGGTTGTTAGATTACTAAGTATGGACGGTTATAGTTTTCAGTTTGGAGGTCGGTAAAAGAGGCTGATGTGGGTTAGCTATGCATAGTTTCAGCTGGTCTTTCTGCAAGGAGTTTGTGCTTGGTTTTATTAGTCTGAAGGGAGATTTGGGGTAGTGTTGTTCATGAGTTGCTCTACTGTCTTTGGTGCAGGTGGGGATCAGCCATTCTTGGTCCCCCTTTTGTTTTCACAGTTATGATTCCCCTGTGGCTCATAAAAGCCTAGGTTTGCTAAGTATGCCTCCATTTAGTTGTGTCCTTCTAGCATTTTTGTGTCCAGGGTATTGTTGCCATTTTGCAGACATGTCATATTTTTGGTGGTGGTAGTAGTTAAGCAGTAGCGTTTTCTGTTGCTGGGGGATTTGCCAGTGTGAGCCATGTTAGCAGCTGTGACATACCTATGGATAATTATTGCATGCCACTCATGAACAGTGAGTCATTAACCATCAAGGAGGAGGGTGTGGGGGAGGGCTGTTGCTGGACAGATGCACAGTCCATTATCGGCTGGTGTCCCTGCTGTTGAAGCATAGCATCTCAACCATTGGGAAAACAGTAAATCAATCAATCAATATATAAGAATAAATAAATAAATAAATAAAAATAAAACAGACCCCTGGATTTACTAATCTTCCATGCAGGACTAGTCTAGTCCTGCATGGAAGTGGCAGTTTAGGAGGAGGATGGCAGCACACTATACATATTAATAAAGGCACACTACCTGAACTCCTAATCCTACATGGAGTGTGAATGAGTGCAGGGGGCATGTCTGAGACCAGAGCTCTTAGAATAAACATGCCCCTGCAAAGTAGAACAGCAGGAAGTGTGAATAAATGAGCTATACCACTCATAGGTGTCCACATATCCCCACCAACAGTCTCCCATGTGTACAACAGCAACAGGATATAAATATAAAAAGAAGAAACCCCATTATTTTTTTTTAACTCTGAATACAGCTAACCATAGGTGCTCAGGTGTGCCCATTGCTTAGCTATGGTTAAAGCAGCTTAAAAGGCTGAAGAGGATAACAAGGAAAATATATGCAAATGAAACAGCACAGCAATAGTGTAGTGGCCAGAGCATCCGCCTAACGAGCAGGCATTCCCAGTTCAAGTCCCACTGCAGCACATACCATTTCCCATGTGAAATCTGTATATGAACATTCTTTTTACATTTTTTTGCTATATAACCTACTAAATAACATTTAAATGTGAACTGGAGTACTGCATGAAATGCACATGTGAAGTGTCAGTGTCATAATGAATAAGGCACTAGTAAGCAGGTTTAAGCACAAATAAGCAGTAGTAAGTATATATAAGCTCTAGTAAGTGGGTTTAGGTGTGTTTGCGCAGGGGTAAGCATTGCCTACACAGGTTAAGCAAAATAGAAGCTAAGTGAATGTAAGAAACTGTAACCGGAGGTTAGCATTGCTTAGATCCATGCAAACCCATGCACACCCGCTTACAACTGCTTTAAAGTGCTTTAATCACTCTGTACCCAATGGCCCGTGTTCTGCCCAGCAACAAAATAAACTGCTTCTGCAAAGCTCGAACTCAGGACCCTGTACACCACAGTCACAGTAGTTAACTACTAAGCCATCATAGCAATACATACAAATGAGGTATCAGCAAACTAATCCTCACCACAGGAAAATCAAATCAAACATGTAAACTGAATCTATGCACAGTGAGATGTTGTATAACCTGCCACAGAACATAAATATGTGAACTGGAGTACTGCAGTTAGCATAGATTTGAGCTGTTATTGTAATAAAGTGTAGAAGTCCCCTGGTCCCCATACAGTGTATGTACACACGAATCATGGATACCAGACACATATGTAACCTGTAATGAATAATAAATCACTGCCAAAAGGCAAATATAGTGCTAATTAACTATTAAGCAATCCTAACCACAGCACAGCTCAAATTAGTAAGTGTAAGCAATGTGTAGGGAAGCCAATTCCATCTGCCAGTGGTATTCCTCTTTAAGCAATGCCAACCTTAGGTAAGCAGGTTTGCCCATAGCTTAGCATTTTCAAAACTGGCCAATCACTGAAAAGTGTGAGAAATTGGCCTTACTTAAACCCACAAGGTGGGAATACAGCTCATAACTGGTTGTAGCTTCCACTTGCAGGTACTATGGCAGAATGGGGGGAAGGAATGTGCATCCAGGCACACCGCTGGTGCATCCAGGAGTCCGAGGTCAGGGCTGAACTCCTAGTTAAAAACCATGCACAGAGACTGCTGCAGGGCCAGTACCAGGCCTCCCAATATAAGGCAGAGGCCTGGGACCCTCTCGCCGATGACCTCAACAGTGCCACTGGTATACCCCGAACTGGTGAGCAGGTCAGGCACCACTATGCCAACCTGAAGCAGCGGAAGGGGGACCTGTTGGAGGAGTGGCTCCAAGAGGCTATAGCAGCAGCAGATGACCCAGACGTGTGTATCACTCCATGACCTGTGTAATAATTACCATCTCAGGTATGGCTAAATATTCCTCTTATGTCACCCACAGCTGCAATGGAGCAGGCCAAGAACCAGGAGGCCCACATCAGCTGCCTGGCACGGTTGCGAGGTGAGTCAGGTCAGTAAGACTCATGCTTCTACTGTCAAAGGAAATAAAAATAAAATTAGTAGTAAAGTAATTGCTAGCATCCTACCTTCGCCCAGAATGATACCACAATATAAGGATAAAATGATTGACTTCAACAATTGGCTAAGCTTATGGTGTCATTCAAAAGGGATCCAGTATCTGTCTGCCAAAGATGACATGACTGACAGACCACGATGCTTTGCCAGAGATGGTCTGCACCTGTCGCCCCTGGGAATCAGGTTACTGGCTAAGGCTCTTGCCACCCCTATAGTGCCTTTTTTAGGCAAACTTCAAAGGACAAAACCACCACCGTAACAGGTACAAGCATGCAAAATCTGAAGGTAATGCTACTCAATGCTAGAAGTCTAAACCTCAAAATGCACTCTCTCGAGGCACTCCTAAAAATGGAGAACATCGATATCTGTGCAGTAACTGAGACCTGGTTCAAGGCTCCAGAGAGCACCCCTGCAATACCAGGCTACAACTCTTACCACACTTTTCGGCCACCAAACCAGGACCGAAACACTAAAGGTGGAGGAGTGTCAATATTCACCAAGGATATTCACACCACCAGGCTAGTTGGCCAACACAATGTGTCTGAAATTCTCCAAGTGCAACTAACACTAGGTAAGACTGCAATCCAAATTGTAGCTTGCTACAGATCCCCCACCATACCCCAAGATTCTCACTAAACCTTTCTAAACATACTGGAAAATATTAAGATAGAACCAAACACCCTAATACTGGGTGATTTTAACTACCCTGCCATTAACTAGGAAAACTACTCATGTCCCAACACCTTTAAGCTTAACGGTTCTTGGAATTCATAAATTCCAATGCCCTGGATCAACTAATCCATAGTCCCACCAGGGGCTCCAATATCCTAGACCTGGTCATTACCAACATGGGAAATAAATGCTCCATACCTATGGTCACCCTCTCGTTAGTCAGGTCTGACCATAAGCTAATCACCCTTAACATCCACATCCCACCCCCACCCCCCAGTAAAGAAACCACCATAAAAAACTTCTCCAAAGACAACTTCATGCTACTCAAGTCAGAAGTGACAAACTTCATAACACCCATGCAGACGGGAACTGAAAGTTCAACTGCTGAATCCTACACTAAGGCACTGTATGAGCACATCCACTCATGCATGAATCGTGCCATCCCAAATAGAACCAAAATGCTCTCATCCAAAAAAAGGAAGCCAATCTGGTGGTCCCCTGCCATAAACAAACTTTACAACAAAAGGAAGAAACTTTTGCAGAAAAGAGGAAAATCCCAGGATGCAAAAAACTCCCTTACTGGCCTCAGTAAGAAACTGAGATGCCTCATAAAATCCTCCAAAGCTAGTTATGAAAACAAAATTGCCAAAGATTCCAAAGACAACCACAAAGCATTCTATAACTATGTCAAGAATCTAAATGGCAATGCTCAGATCTGTGCTGAGCTAAAACAGAATGGCATTAAATATACTGATCCAAAGGATATTGCCAATATCCTGGCAGATCGATTCAGTGCCAACTTCACCCCCCTCTCACCCCTAAATGGCCCATCTCAATACCGGAAGATTGCCAAATTCCAGTAATAACGGCCACACAGGTACAAAACGCACTCTCTAAAGCCAAGAATACAGCATCCATGGGACCAGATGACATCCCAGGCTGTGTACTACATGAACTCCAATATGAACTGGCACCTCACCTAAGTGTCATGTTTAATCATAGCCTCACCTCAGGTTTCGTGCCCACTGAGTGGCGCAGAGCTACAGTTATCCCAATCCACAAGGGGATCCACCTTGGATCCCAGAAACTACCGTCCCATCAGTCTGACAAGCCTTATCTGCAAGGCCATGGAGCGTATTATCATGGAACTTATAAACAAAGACATTGGCAACCTTCAAACACTGGACCCCACCCAGTTTGGGTTTGTGAAGGGCCGATCTTGTCTCCTGAACCTGATTGACTTCTTTGAATCAGTCTCCAGAGCCATGGACAAGGGTAAGGTGGTCCACACAGCCTATCTAGACCTTGCCAAGGTCTTTGACACCATCCCCACTCTGGAATCATAGATAAACTTACTAAGTTGGGCATTAATCCCTATGTCACCCAATGGGTTGCTAAATGGCTTACTGATAGAACCCACACTGTAAAAGTAGCCGACTCCAAATCCAGCTCCAGACAAGTGACAAGTGGAGTACCTCAGGGTTCAGTCCTGGGGCCGCTCTTGTCTGGCATCTACTTCTCTGAAGTACAGGTCAACACTAAGGGACTCTGGCTAACAAAGTTTGCAGATGACTGCAAACTGGGAGCCATTATTGAATCCCCAAATGATGTGGATACTCTACAAAAGGGCCTTACAGAAACAGATGCTTGGTGCCAGAGCCATGGGCTCAAGCTCAATGCCAAGAAATGTATTGTTATCCCCTTTGGGAAAAAACATGTATCCATGAATTACCATATAGGTGGCAGTACACTAAATACAGAAAGTATGATAAGAGACTTAGGGACACAGGTGGACAGTGGTCTCACCTTCGATAACCACATCGCTACAACAATCAGGAAATCCTTCTATGTGGCACACCTCATCACGAAGGGCTTTTCATCTAGAAAAAAGGAGGTCATTGTCCCACTGTACTCATCCCTCATTAGACCCATTATAGAATACAACGCCCCATTTGGTATGTACCTCTCAAGACATCTGCAACAACTGGAAAGGCCTCAGAAATACCTCACTAAAAGAATCACAGGCCTAAAGCAGATGCCCTACGCTGACCGCCTTAAAAAACTCCAGCTATACTCTGTCGCATATCGTCTACTCAGAGGCGATCTCTGCTTAACATACAAGGCCATGTCAAACCCAGAGCTGTTGGACATGCTACACTTAAAGAAATCCCAATCCCTCAGAGCTACAAGCTCCAGGGATCTAAACCTTGTCATCACAATAAACAAAACATGCTGGAGGGATAGGTTCCTGACCCAGAGACTCCCCAGACTCTGGAATAGATTGCCCATACATGTCAAGCAGAGTGCCTCTTTGGACCTCTTCAAGAGGAACCTTGACGATTGGATGGGAGAAAGGAAATTCACCCCAGGGATCACGTCAGTCACCCTGCTAGACAGGGGTCCAGGAAAGTAAATAATGTGGGAAGAAAGAGCCAGGGAATTGTTATGGCTAGGCTTGTATAGGCCCTAGGGCTGATAGCCTAGTACCAACCTATGAACCTATGAACCTATGAACCTGTATTGTTCAAGGTAAGTACTGCATACACTAGAGAATATGGCAGGAAGAGTCTGATATTGTTAGCATGGCAATAAAAGTGTAATACCCTGACAATACAGGTCCAACTGCTGGACTACATATCTATATTCTGGTATCATAAGGTAATGTAGGTTTCCATTCATGTAATAGTACTGTTGTATTAAGCACTGTTACCCATACCATGCACCATAAATCGAATGTGTAGGAATGCCTGTATATGAGAGGTGTAATCCCCAGAGGCCATTTAGTACAACTGAGAGACATATAGACAGTAAAATGGAAAAATGCAGACAACAAAAACTGAATAGCACATGTATCTGAGATGTGAAGTGTTGTTCTTTTAGCACACAGAGCCACGGTTCAAATCTCGCTAGTGGTAGTAGTCTGCATACAGAATCATACCCTACAACTGTACGGATATGTCCAGAATGTCTATTAAAGTGGCCCATATCTATTGCCTATCAACCTATCCCCTTGGGAAATCAGTGGGATGATCCCAGATGTATTGGCAACAAACAGGAAATACAACTGATTGACGCACATCTATGACTGGCACACTAGCAACTCCCCAATACCTTATGTGACTAAGAAGCCACGCATGTCCCATTTACACCACAACTTGTTAAGCTGTGGTCAGAGAGTGTACAGTAACAGAGTGAGTAGTATGTGCAGAATATTAATGTGTAATCTGGAACTTTGTGTTCTAATAGTCAGGTAGTGCTAACAAACATTGCTCCCACAGGTATGTTGGATACGAACAATGTGCTGATAAATATAGACCAATAGCATCCTGAGTACCATCCTGTCCTCACCAAGAATGATATTGCAGTACAAAGAAAAATTGATCAATTTCAACAATTGGACAAGCTTCTGGTGTTATTCAAAGGGGATCCAGTGTCTGTCAACCTGGGACGACATGCTCGACAGGCCTTGTTGCTTCACAAGAGGCGGCTTGCACCTGTCAGCCCTAGACTTTTGAATACTGGCCAAGGCTCTTGCTGCCCCCATAGTGCCTTTTTTAGGCAAGGCTCAAAAGTCAAACTCACCTCTGTAAAAAACACAAATAAAAAAATAAAGGTTATACTACTCAATGCCAGGAGTTTAAATCTCAAAATGCATGTGCTCGAAGCACTCCTCAGTATGGAGAACGTCAACATCTGAGCAGTAACTGAATCCTGGTTCAAGTCTCCACAGAGCACCACAGCATTACCAGGCTACAACTTATACCACACATTTCGGCCACAGAACCTGGACCAAAACACAAAAGGAGGGGTGTATCCATATTCATCAAGGATACCTACACCTCCAGGTTAGTGGCGCAGCATGATACCTCCAAGATCATCCATGAGCAACTAACATCAGGCAAATCTGCAATGCAAATTGTGACCTTCTAGAGATCACCCTCCATGACCCAGGACCAACACTCCGCCTTTCTGGCGACAATGGAAAACATGAAGGTCCTACCAAATACCCTGATATTGGACGATTTCAATTACCCTACCATTAACTGGGAAAACTACTCAAGTACAAACTCCCAGGTCCAGCGCTTCCTGGAATTCATTAACTCAAATGCCCTGGATCAGCTGGTAAAGTCCCCTACCAGAGGTGAAAACATATTGGACCTGGTCATAACCAACATGGGCAACAGGTGTTCCACACCAGAGGTCAACCCATCACTGGTTAGATCAGACCATAAACTAATCACTCTGGATGTCGACACCCCATCACCACCTCCAACCAAGGAAACCACAGTGAAAAACTTTTCTATAGCAAACTTCACCTTACTTAAGACAGAGGATGTAAGTTTCCCAGCCCTCACGCTAAAGGATAACAGCATCCAAGATGCAGAAACCTTTACAAATGCACTCTATGAGCACCTACAAGGATGCATGGATCGTGCCATCCCTAGCAAAACCAAGACTTACTCCCCTAGGAAAAGGAAACCAGTCTGGTGGACCTCTGCCATAAACAGGCTATACAATAGAAGGAGGAAACTAGTTCAGAAGAAAAAAAGCAAACCCCAAGAAGGAAAGACATCTCTGATCAGTATCAGTAAGAAACTAAGGTCCCTCATAAAATCCTCCAAGGCTAACTTCAAAAGAAAAATAGCCAAGGATCTGAAAGATAACCACAAAGCCTTCTTTAGCTATGTCAAGAATCTAAGTGGCAACTCGCAGATATGCTCTGAGCTAGTGCAAAATAGCACAAAATATACTGAACCCACTGATATTGCCAACATCCTGGCAGATTGATTCAGTGCAAACTTCACCCCCCTCTCACCCCCAAAAGGGCCCACATCAATTCCAGAAAAGTGTAGTGTCCTGGAAATCACAGATGCACAGGTGAAAACAGCCCTTTCAAAAGCCAAAAGCACAGCATCAATGAGGCCAGATGGTGTCCAAGGCTGCGTCTTGCACAAACTACAGAATGAACTAACCCCCCCCCCTCCTAAACACACTGTTCAACCTCAGCCTCTCCACAGGCTACGTGCCCAAAGAATGGCGCACAGCAACGGTTATTCCACTCCACAAAGGAGGGGCCACAACTGACACTGGTAACTATCGCCCCATAAGCCTGACTAGCCTGGTCTGCAAGGCTATGGAGTGCATCATCATGGAACTCATTAACAAAGACATTGGGAAACTCCAAACATTTGACCCGACCCAGTTGGGCTTTGTTAAGGGCAGATCATGCCTACTAAACCTGGTTGACTTCTTTGAGACAGTCATCAAGGCCATAGATGAGGGGAAGGTAATTCACACAGCCTACCTTGACCCCGACAAGGCTTTTGACACCATTCCCCACTCGGGAATTATAGAAAAACTCACCAGCCTGAACATAAACCCCTACGTCATGAGATGGGTTGCCAACAGGCTTACAGACAGAACACACACACTAAAAATAGCGGGCTCCAGTTCTGACTCTAAACCAGTCACAAATGGTGTCCCACAAGGCTCGGTCCTGGGACCCCTACTGTTCGGCATATACTTCTCAGAAGTACAGGCAAGCACAGGAGGACTATGGCTAACTGTGTTTGTTAATGACTGCAAACTGGGAGACATAATTGAATCTCTGGCTGACACAGACATTCTCCAAAAGGGCCTAACTGAGACGAACATCTGGTGTCAAAGTCATGGTTTACTGCGAAATGCCAAACAATGCATAGTCATCCCGTTTGGGAAAAACAAAACACCCATGAATTACAACATAGATGGCAGCCCCCTTAATACAGAAGAGGTAATAAGAGATCTGGGGACCCAGGTAGATAGTAATCTCTCCTTTGACAATCATATTGCCAAAGTAATTAGGAAATCCTTCTATGTAGTCCACCTAATTACTAAAGGGTTTGCATCTAGAAATAAAGAGGTTATAGTGCACTTCTACTCGTCACTCATCAGACCCATCATAGAGTACAATGCCCCTTTTGGGATGTACCTCACAAGACACTTCCAACAGCTGGAAAGACCACAAAAGTCTCTCACCAAAAGGATTACTGGTCTCAAACATATGTCCTATGCAGCCCAACTGGAATAACTCCAGCTCTACTCAGTGGCATATCGCTTACTCAGAGGTGATCTCTGCCTCACTTACAAAACCATGTCCAACTCACAATTGATGGACATGCTCCACCTAAAGAAATCCAAGTCACTGTGAGCCACTCACTCTAGTGAGCTAAACCTCGCCACAACAATAAATAGAACATGCTGGAGGGATAGATTCCTGTCACAGTGACTCACCATGCTTTGGAACAAAATTCCTAACTACATTAGGCAGAGTCCCTCACTAACACTCTAGAAGAAAAACCTTGACGAGTGGATAGGTAAAAGAAAATACACCCCTGGGATCACTTCACTGGCTCTTCTTGACAGAGGCTCAGTTAATTAATCAATGGGTGGAGAAAGCTGGCATACTCTGGCTAGGCTTATAAATGGCCTCGTGCAGATAGCCTAGTAACTACCCATGAACCTATGAACCTATATAACCTGTACTGGTATTGTCCACCCAGGTATTGTAGGGGATTGTGAGTGTTGTATTTTCTCCAAATAAGAAACTATCACTGGTCACTGTCACCCACACTGTGCTACATAATATAACTGTGGAGGAAAGCATGTATATGTGTGTGTCAGGTCACTAAATGTGGAAGAGGGCAATATTCTAGATATGCCCAGGCACACTAGCATGTGGTCAACACATGGCCAAAGTCTGTGCAGAAAGAGTTGGATAGTATAGTGCAAAACATCAACCTGGAATCCGGGCATATATGTACAAACAGTCAGTGCTAACAAACATTCTGTCCACAGGTATACCAGGTAAGAGGTGTATACTGCAGGTAAAACTGGTTCATGTGTAATGATGTTGACAGCCATATCAGTGTCCAGTATAGGTCTATAGAGTAGTGCAGTAAGACTTGTAAGGTACAGATAACAGCACTGACTAGGAAAGTAATGTTGACTACAGGAATATACTACTTGTTAAGTGACTTCTTTCTCTCCCCCCACCTTATCTCCAACAATAATCAACATACCCACCCCAACTGGTATGTACTGACTCTGATAATGGCCAATCATTTGATAAATATTCTAATGGTTCCCATGCATGTGCCATATTGAATTATTCCAACATTGTTGGCATGGTGCCATCAACGTACCTGCATGCTTTTCTTATTACCACTGTGGTCCCATATATGCATGTGTTCGGTTTGCTATGCAACTGTTCCGTATCTGGTGTCTGGATTAATGGGAATATCTATGCATGCTGTATTACCTAACCTTGGAATGTATTGACCATTGGACACATGTAATCTGGTCTAATTGGCATCACAACAAATTTATGTTGTCCTCACCCCTCTCTCAGGGGTTTGAGGGTCCGAATCTACCTCCAAATTCAGTGTATATGCACAGCTGTTGCTGTAGAAGAAACTGGTAGCTATGGACCTTTCCTACAACCTTTCTGCACATGCCTAGCTATTTCCCCTACTGTCTTACCCTCTTTGTGCCCCTTTTTCACCACTTTCCTATCAACCCTTTTTTTCTTTTCTGTTGAAGAAATTAGCGCGGGGGTATGGAAGAGAGGTGAAGAAGAGAGTACAGGCAGGATGGAGTGGGTGGAGAAGTGTCAGGAGTGATTTGTGACAGACGAGTATCAGTAAGAGTGAAAGGGAAGGTCTACAAGAGGGTAGTGAGACCAGCTATGTTATATGGGTTGGAGACAGTGGCATTGACAATAAGGCAGGAGTCAGAGCTTGACGTGGCAGAGCTGAAGATGTTAAGATTTGCACTGGGTGTGACGAGGATGGACAGGATTAGGAATAAGTATATTAGAGGGTCAGCCCAGGTTGGAAGGTTTGGAGACAAAGCCAGAGAGGCAAGATTACGTTGGTTTGGACATGTGCTGAGGAGGGATGCAGAGTATATTGGGAAAAAGATGCTAAGGTTGAAGCTGCCAGGTAACAGGAAAAGAGGAAGGCCTAAGATAAGGTTTATGTATGTGGTGAGAGAGGACATGCAGGCGGTTGGTGTGACAGAGCAAGATGCAGAGGACAGGAAGGAATGGAAGCAGTTGATCTGCTGTGGCGACCCCTAACGGGAGCAGCCGAAAGAAGAAGAAGAAGTGTGGGGATAAGCAGCAGTATGCACTTTTAAGCAGCAGTAAGCATGTTTAAGCGTGTTTGCACGGGAGTAAGCAATGCCTACACAGGTTAAGCAATATAGCAGCTAACAAAGTGTAGGACGCTGTAACCGGAAGTTAGCAGTGCTTACCTCCACACAAACCTGCACAAACATGCTTGCAATTGCTTTAAAGTGCCTTAACCACTCAGTATCCAACCGCCGGTGTTCTGCCCAGCAACATAAAAAACTCTGCAAGGCTCGAACCCAGGACCCAGCACACCATACACAAAGTTATTTATCACTAAATCATGGCACATATACATAACCCTGATGTTTTCACAAACATATCATCCAGCACAGTACAGGAAATGTAGTAATATCATACCACACAAGTTGTTAATGCAAGAAGTATGCACAGAGTGTGCAAACACATGGGTACACATAGGGATATATGTCATTTACTGCTGTAATACACTTAAAACATTGCTAGTTACACACTTATATGTATCAGAGCACATATGTAGAAGGATATGAAGTATGAAACACAAACATGTCGGCACTATTTACTGACTTCAGTGCTATGATCATCCATGTCAATTGCCAAGAGAATGAGAACCAGACCCAAAATATGAGCCAAACATGCATGGCCATATATATATATATATATATATATATATATATATATATATATATATATATAGATATATAGCAGTACATGTAGACAGATAGACAGCTATATGTATATATATATATATATATATATATATAAAGCTCACAAATAATCACATAATATAAATTGTATATAGATAGATAAATATGTTCATATGTATGTAAGTATTTATATATATATATATATATATATATCTTTGGGAGTTTTACATATTTTATTATATATATACATATATATATATATATATATATATATATATATATATATATATATATATATATTCTAACATATATATGTAGACATATATGCATAGATGTATGCATGGAGGGAGAGAGAGGTATATATATCTGTTTAGTTTTATATATGTATATATATGTATAGATATATATATATATATATATATATATATATATATATATATATATATATATATAAATATATGTATATACACACACACACACACACACACACACACACACACACACACACACACACATCTAGATGTTAAAGTACATTTCCTGTACTTTTGAATGATGGTGCTGGATGATATGTTTCTGATACCATCAGATTTATAGGTTCATAGGCTATCAGCCCTTGGGCCTATACAAGCCTAGCCATAATAATTCCCTGGCTATTTCTTCCCACACTATTTACTTCCCTGGAACCCTGTCTAGCAGGGCGACTGATGTGATCCCCGGGGTGAATTTCCTTTCTCCCATCCAATCATCAAGGTTCCTTTTGAAGAGGGCCAAAGAGGCACTCTTCTTTACATGTATGGTCAGTCTATTACAGACCCTGTGGAGTCTCTTGGTCAGGAACTTATCCCTCCAGCATGTGTTGTTTATTGTGATGACAAGGTTTAGATCCCTGGAGTGTGTGGCTCTGAGGGATTGGGATTTCTTTAAGTGTAGCATGTCCAAAAGCTCTGGGTTCGACATGGCCTTCTATGTTAAGCAGAGATTGCCTCGGAAAATAAACTGCCTCTGCAAGGCTAGAACTCAGGACCCTGTACACTATAGTCACAGCAGTTAACCACTTAGCCATCATAGCATGTGCATGTGGATCTGTCATGGCTTAGTGGTAATTCACTTTGTCTATGGTCTGCAGGGTCCTGGGTTTGAGGCTTGCAGGATCTATTTTGTTTGTTGCTGGGCAGAACACGGCCCATTGGCTGCATAGTGATTAAGGCACTTTAAAGCAGCTGTAAGCAGGTTTGCATGGGTTTGCGCGAAGCTAAGCACTGCTAACCACCGGTTACATTGTATTACACTCAGCTTCTAAATTGCTTAACCTGTGTAGGCAGTGATTAGCTCCTTGCAAACCTGCTTACAACTGCTTTAAAGTACCTTAATCATTCTGTATCAAACGGGCCATGTTCTGCCCAGCAACAAAATAAGCAGCTCTTGCAAGGCTCAGACTAGGAACCCTGCACACCTTAGACAGAGTGATTTACCACTAAGCCGTGACATATACAAAGAAAGGTCACCTTTTCAGAAACATATCATCCAGTCCTGTCATGCAACAGTATAAAGAATGTATACAACCGCCTAGATGTCTGTGTGTATAACTATATTAATATCTAACAGATACAACATATCTATATATGTAGATATATATATATATATATATATATATATATATACATATATATTTTTTTCCCTAACACTATATACACATATATCAACATATATGCACATATATACATGCATATGCCTAAATTGACACATATATGTGTCTACACCTATATGTCTACATATACAAAGTATGTTACATTTTATTTTATTTCATTTATTTATCATTTTTGTTGACCGGGAAAGTCCGACTAGGTTCCACAGAGCCTGTTTTCAGCGGAGGCCCAGGGAGAAATGTTCCAGATGCATGTCTTTGGAATGTGGGAGGAAACCGGAGTACCCAGAGGAAACCCACGCGAACACAGGGAGAACATGCAAACTCCACACAGAAGGCACCCCAGCCGAGAATCGAACCGTGAACCTCTTGCTGTGAGGCGACAATGTTAACCGCTGCACCACTATGCCGCCCATATGTGTACACAGATATATATCTATGTAGGTATATACGGACAGAGTTTTTTTTATATATATGTATATTTATATATACATATATATATATATATATATATATATATATATATATATATGTTAGCAGATATATATATATATATATATATATATATATATATATATATATATATATGTATATATATATGTATATATATATATGTATATATATATATATATATATATATATATATATATATATATATATATATATATATAGGTATAGGTATATATTGCCATACATCTGTAAATAGCAGATAGCAATGACAGATTAACAAATACACATATGTCCACATACACCATTAATGGGTTTGAGAGGCCCCACACACTATACATCTCGTATGAGTAGGCATCCCTCCCCACAGCCAAACACATGTTCCCTGCAATACACTACCAAGTATAGTCTGCCACCCATAGGAAATTTAATATGTGGAAGCCATCAACATCACCTGGATACAGATACACAGACACAGATATGCAGATACAGATATACATATATATATGACTACACATACACAGTAAGATACATATGTAGAAGGTGCACACAATATGGAACAGCCACTATGCCTACAGTTAACACCTGAACAAATGCACACTGTATGGGCCACCCATACAAATGTCAGTCATTGCCTGCAACATATGCCCATAGAGATGTCACAGGAAAGACAACACACACAGGTTTGCAGAAATAGGAAACCTTTCATTGTGTAGTATTACAGTTCTAAATGACATGTCATATAGCTGTTCAGACACTGACAACCATATAAACAGTGTACTGAAACTGTGAAAAAGTTACACTAATACAGTAGTCTGGAAAGGTTCACAACTATTGCTGTCCAGGCCAAGCCCTTCAAATTGTACAATAGTAAACACAGACTGGGCCACATGATACCAAACAATCAACAGCATGTACTGCAGGTGTGTAGTTCAGCAATATATATATATATATATATATATATATATATGTGTGTGTGTGTGTACACACACTCTGCACAAACTCAGTGGGTGGTAAAGATGCTATGTGATCACATGGGTTGTCTCTGTTACATAACAAGGCATAACTGACACCATCACGAGCACACTGACAGAACAGTCTGTATGGCAGGAGGCAGTAGGCTTGCAGTACCCCAATTCATGTAAGTAATGTAAATATAGGTGAAGTGTATGGCACTGTCCATCCAGATACCTTGCACAGCTCAACCCTGATACCCCCACATTTTATAACAGCCTAGGTCATTTATTGTGCTCCCCACCTAGACTCAATAATACAGGACCATATACCACTGTTACATACACTGGCCACTGGATTGCATAAGTGAACACATGTATTGTGTAGGTGATGCCCACACATATATGGCCCCAGTCCCACTGTATGTGTAGGGGATACAACAGCAGTGGACTAATCCCAGCAATGGCAGTGTGAAACACCCATAGCCCACTACAGAACAACCCCCAACAGCATGACATATGTGCAATGCTTGGTATTTAGATGGAGGACAGAGGCTGGAACACAGGCACATATGTGGAACACTATTGCCATACACTAAGCAAGTTGCTGGTGTTACTGGATAGTCTGTAACATACCTTTAGTCAGGGAATTGAGGTTAGAAACAGAAATGGATGTAGCCATGTTCTGATAGCACTCAACACACACACTGCCAGTGTAATATCTGACACAGGACCTGTGTGGTGGACGGACAATACATGATAGCCATACCTCTGTCCAGCAAGAGGACATGCCCACAGTAGTGAGCTATGCAGGCAAACTGCATTCCAAGGTAAACTGGTATGTACACACATACACACACCCTGTAACACCAGTACTATTCAAAGCATAACACAACTCCACTCACAGTCTGTCAGTAGTTCCTGATCCTCCTACAAATATGTGGCCACCATGAGTGTGTAGGTTCTCCTGTAAGAGGTATTGCTACCTGCTGTCTGTAATACTGATGCCCACACACAGGAAGGATGTCCATCACACAGGAAATGTAAAGGGACCACGCCCACATGCTGAAGGGATTTATAGTGGGTGGTTGCCATGACAGTGGTAATTGGAAGTAGTACACATGTGTAATCACATATATATATATATATATATATATATATATATATATATACATATATATATATATATATATATATATATATATATATATATATATATAGATATATATAGCTATCTGGATAAGTATATGTGCATATATTTTTACCATATGTCCTGGACATGGAGTGTAGCCCGATCCCAGCCCCTATCGTCCCAAAGTCGTACTGCAAGGGTATGTCAGGTATGTATAGCAGGTATATTAGTAGACTATTGCTACTCTCATTGGGATTGCCTTCACAGACATGGTGTGTGCGAAAGGTCACATCTGATTATGACATGTGTGCCTTTGGCTACTGACAGACATCCTTAGGAAATCATTGTAAAGTACCGCTGCTAGCATGTAATGCCCCTGTGGAGTGCAGCAGGATATTGGCCAATAAATGTAGAACTTCGGACATACTCTGTACAGTCCAGAGGTATACACATAATCCCTTAGTGCACAACATGTGTACCAGGCCTGACAATATGGATGTAGACAGCCATGTAGACGGGTATAACACATAACAACTGTCATACATTTGCCACCATAGGTTTTGCATTCACACACTCCTGTCTGGCCTGACACAGAATGACTGCTGGTACAGGGGTGCCATGGACACATACTACCCACTTGATATTGACATACATCTGTACAGCATCCCACTGCTCTGTCTGACATACGTGACTGTTAAGGGAGGCCAGACAGCAGTGCATCTGGCAAGTATCTGCACATGACATCTCACTGGGTAAGTACACTAAGCTGCTAGGCATGTAACAATACACTGTGCAGGCTACAGGCAGACTGGCTCAACACTGGCTTACAATTCCTATGGGGGAATGTACATGTACCTGCATATATAGCAGGCTCAATAGGCATGTCACAGCATGGGGTAAGATACACCTGTGTGAAAGTGCATAACCACAACCAATGTGAACACAGCCACAGTCACATATGGTAAGCTAACATAATATTACAGTATAAGGACTATCTGCTCTACACCATCCTCATATGTGCCACTCACAGAATGGCCCTACATATACTGGGCTGCTACACAGTTTGGTCTGATGGCTGTCTGTGGTGTGGGACATGTGTGTGTATGGCCCTACAAACATGTACACCAAAACGGTACCATACAGTGGGGCAGCAGGTAACATCAGATAGAAGGGGAACAAGAACAATGACATATACCACAGTCTGTAGACAGGCTACAGTACATATTAACAATACACACACTACTGACGTTCACCATCACTACACAGACCTCAGTACTGTACAAACATCCACAGAATATCCAGGTTATGTCATGAAATATAATCCCTACTGTACATAACATGTGTAGCAATCAGATATATCACTGGCTTGTTATCAGATATGATGACATTATTTATGGTGTACAGCACATATGCACAACTTCATGCACAACATATGTAAAAAGGTTGACAGAGGTGTGGCTGACAGCACGTACACAGAGCCAATATAGACATGTTGCTGTGATAACCTCATACATTTACCATTGTAAGGGGGTTTGTTGCAACATATGTCCTATGAGGGAAATGAAGTCAGTAACTGTCATGGCCTTCACCATCTACAGACTGCAATCCTCACACTACCTTCTGCATTCCACAGAAAGATGTTCCATGGCTAACACATGAAACCAAAGGCACAACATTGCCCAGTCTGCAGATGACCCAGCAGATGAGGATTCCTCATATACATGGAACTGACATGGCAGGTATTGTGACATGTACGACAGTCATATCCAGACAAACACTGTTAAACCAACATTACTCCAAATGCAGTATAGCAGCACTTACAGTCTGTAGTCAGGTCAGGCACATCACCCTCCTGTTTGTTGCCCTTTTTCCACAGTGCATGTTGTTAGAGGTACATCCCCAACCCATCTGAGATGCTGTTTGCCAAACAACATGCTCACAGTGAATGAAAAGGGCCAACACCACCATGATGTTCCTAGATATTGGAGTGTGTTTCCATGCAATTGGCTATGGGAACGTTACCACAGCGGTTCCACATGCAATCAGCTAGGGGAGGGCTGCAATTCATGCAGCGGCCATCAGCTGATCATGAGCATCACTTAAAATACACATGCTGCTGCCTAAGCAAAGCAGGTGTGGGTCTTCACATCCACCAGAGAGGGAGTGGGGGAGGCAGACAGAGGCAAATACATGTCAGGGAGTGGGGAAAGAGTAAAACTGAAGCATGTTTGTGTCACACACCTACCAGCACAGGATATCAAACCCCTAACAACTATGTAGTGCTATCACAGTTCAATGCAGTTATTGGATGTGCCACATGAGGTTCTTGCTGTGGAGCACTCAGAACATATATGTGATGGTGAGTGACATCTGCAACAGGGATACGGTAGATATATGGTAGGTGATTTACACGTGCATGTTTGCATGAACAGGTGGCAGCATCAACACAGCCACACTCTCACAGGGATGCACACACATTGACACACTTGGCAGGGCCAGGAGTACAACTCATCACTAGTGGGATTGCCACAACACATCAATGTGAAGGGATCACATGCACCACATGTGTCATATGGAGGTTGTATGGGCAAAGATTACGAGGAGGTGTCGGACATCAGGCAGCATGCTTCAGTATACCCAGGGGGGTTGTGGTGAGTGTGGATGTGGACATATGCACCATGCAACACACACACGAATACACTTGGTGCCAGTACTGACATGCATGGGTGCATGTCTGCATGGGTGTGTGGTTGTCAACTGTGTCAGCAGGCTATACAAGGGTAGGTGATGGGTATACCTTGGCATCAGGCCACATGACAATGGTCTGCATTGTGGCTCAGTGCTGTCATTTCTGCATTTGCCCACACAGGTGGGTATTGTATCCCCCATCCAGTCACCTGGGTGACTATTGTGTGTGGCCAGTGCTGTACATCCCCTGGCATGTATGTGTTCCTTACTACATGACATGTATGGTGTCTGGGATGTGCACACCTCCCACATGCATGTACAGAGACATGTGGAACTGTACCTGTGGTGTCTGTCCCATGTTGCGAACACAGATTATGATCAGATGTGCCAGTCTTGCCCACCTGTGGCAGGTACTGGTAATGGGCATCAGGTTTACCCTGCACCTAAATTGATAGCATGCTAACAGCATTCCCTGGTGTCAGTAGTATCTGCCCATACAGTGCATGTTTTCAGGCATGGTATGTCCCTTGTGGGTCACATGTGAAGGCACCACAGGTGGTGCAGTTGTCCATTTGGGAAAATGGGAGAGGTGCACTGTCTGCATGTATGTGCATATTGGACAGATGGGCAGGGTGACATGCCCTCTGTAGTCCCCTGCTATCACTCCATAGTTTCTATCAGTGGACAATATGCAGTGTACTATCCACATATTGGCTGTTGCCTAGGCATGTGTGTGTGTATGAGACATGGGTTAAGAGTGTGCTCTGGGTAATACTGTGGTTGCTAACTGTGATTGTCTGGCCTTGATGTCGCATGTATGGGTATGGATTAGCACCCCATCCTCTCAGCTATTTTACATCTGTTATCCCAGTACAGTTGACATTGTGATATATTGTAGGGCCACCATATAAGAAATATGCAAAACCTACTTCACATTGGCCACAGGTGTCATACACTCACAACTACCTTTTCACAGGATACAAGTTACAAGCACACACACACACACCTGTCATGTGTGGGAGTAGAACCCTTACCTAACTAATTTATTACCCTACAGCACTTCACAGTTATCGCACACAACACGGACATTACTGGAGTATTCCTTTCCCAAAGGTCTATTTCACAATGAATGACATCAGCAGGATTAACAAAGTAGGGCATTTCAAATGTACTGTGAGTGAGTAGCCTAAAATGCATTGCTCCCTACACAGACAGTGAGACACACACAAAACATCCACAACCAACATGAGTGGTATAGAATCCATGACCGAGGTCTCTAGCATACTACAGCATAGAGCTGTTATAGGATGCACCACACAGATTATTAGAAACCACCTTCCCCAAAGGTCTATTTCACAAGGAGTGATATCAGCAGGATTGCCAAAGTAGGGCATTTCAAACGTATTGTAGTTGACTAGCCTATAATGCATTGCTCTGTACACAGACATTGAAACACACACAAAACATCCCAAATTGCCATGGTTGGGGATGGAAACCTACCACAGTTCTAAATCACACTCCAGCAGTACACCATTACTGGACACGCTACAGAGATTACAGGGCTAGCAATGTTCCCAGAGGTGTATTTCTAGGTGGATGACATCAGCAGCCTTGCCAAAGTTGAGTATATGACTTGTAAGGAGTGTGAGTACTCTAAAAAGCATTGTTCTCTGTTTAGTCAGATGGACACACACACACAAAGTTGCCAGGTCTGGGGTTAGAACATCTACCTTACTACTTTATCACACTACAGCAGTACACAGAGGATGCACTACAGAGACTACTGGGCTACAGCCTTCCCAGAGGAGTATTTCTAGGTGGGTGACATCAGCAGCCTTGCCAAAGTTGAGTGTATGACTTGCAAGGAGTGTGAGTACTCTAAAAAGCATTGTTTTCTACTCAGAGACAGATAGACACACACCCATACAAAGACGCCAGGTCTGGGGTTAGAACACCTACCTAACTACTTTTTCACACTACAGTAGTACGCAGTTACAGGACACGCTATGGAGATTACTGGGCTACAGCCTCTCCCAAAGGTGTATTTTACATTGGATGACTTCAGCAGGCTTGTCATAGTAGGGCTATGGGGAGGGTGGTGGGTGCATGGGCCATAACCCATTCTTCTATAGTTTGAAGTGCCACATGTGGGAACACACGGGGTCATATGTCACAGGTACGTGTATACAGCTACTAGATGACTACTTCCTTGTACAGTCATGTTGCACAGCTGGCACTTGCACCACATGGTCTGTAATGCTGACAGATACTGGTGGCAAGTAACTGCAGTGGGTGACATCTGCACCTCATGTGTTTGGGGCCCTTTGACTGTGTGGTGGATGGGACGGGCCTGGATGGCTCCTTGTAATAGTGACCCTCTTCCACACTTCTATGTATCTACCTTTGGCTTATATTAGTGTGTTGTTCTGACATATATAAATATATATATATATATATATATATATATATATATATATATATATATATATATATATATATCTGTATTCCTATCCATTGTGTGTGCAAGGCATGAGTGGTGCATACTTACAAGTGTGCAGTAACAACTGCAACTGCCAGATATGTCTGGTTCACTGGTGTTTGCAGTCATGGCCTTCATAAGTGTGTGAGCATGCCCAGTATGGCCATCTGTACCAAATTTGTGGATCATGTCCAGGTAGTTTGTGCTGTAGTGCTGATCTTTGTATTGTACACCAACAGGTAGCATGCTGTCTATGCAGGGTATCCATTTATCATTTGGCTTTGACTGTTACTACATTTTTGCAGAGCAGGGGAGGGGCACAACTGACTGTTTCTACATTTCTACACAAGAGTGGTGGGGGCACACCTGACTGTTATTACATTACTATGTAGGATGTGGGGGGCACACGTGACACTTGTACACATTTGCAATGACTGTACTGGTATGTCAGGTACTCCATTTCATTCTGTATTGCTAACTATCATGCCGACTACAGGCATACCAGTGTACTACAGATTGTGCCTTTGGTTGCCCTACATATTATTGCCTGACTTCCTACCCTTCAGAAATAACATCCCACTGCCTGCCCTGCTGTGGTCTGTCTGTGTAGGCCTGGGGGGCAGGTTAACCATAGTCATCATTCTGGGGCCATGGCACAGGCTCTGTTTCGGTTTGTCTAAACCTGTCCTGTTGGCTGAGACTGTTGTTGGGTATGTGAACCTTCCTGACTGGCATGTGTGGGTCTTATGGACACACATGTCACTCAGCCCATTTCCTGTAGTGGGTTTTGTCACCCTGTGTAGTACTGGCTACTATGGTGACTCCAGTATGTGTTACATATGTCATGGTGCCACTGCGGGTGTCTTCTGTCTTCTGCCATAACATTAGGCCACCCAATTCCCTTGCATGCTCACATCCATACCATAGCATACTGATAACAACACATTCTACTCCATTTGGCAATTGGTAGGTTGATTGACTTACCTTGAGGGTGTGCCAGACTTGCGGATGGTGCTGGAGGGCTGCCTATGTCAGATGAACATAGTACACTCCCTATACATGGTTGAGCACAGGTAGTGTCATGTTTGGCATCCCTTTTACTATATGTGCGAGTCAGAGAGAGGTGTCATTCCCTGGGTCCCTACCTGTGTCAGTGCATGTGCTATGCGTTGTCTCTTTGCCAAGACCAGGGCATACTGGGCATGCCTCCTTCTGCCTACTAGGGCAGGCTCAGGTTGTTCCTCCTGTGAGTCACTCTGTGCCAGTACAGGCCTTGACATTGGTGGGGGGGGGCTTTGTGGCCCTGCCCCATGCTGTTCTTGCTGCAGCTGTTTCCACAGGATCATATTGTGTAGCATAGCACATACCATAACAACTTGAGTACATGTAGCTGGTGAATACTGTAAGGCTCTACCAGATGTTTCCAGATACCGGAACCATAACCTGAGCATAAAAAACACACGCTCTGTTATATGTCTGGCCTGTGCATGTATCTCATTATGGCGTTGTTGTTCAGGTGTGTGTGCATCTCTGATGGGTGTCATCAGCCATGGCTCCAGTGTGTACCCAGCATCCCCCACTAGTTGACCATAGGAAATGGCCACATTGGTCAATCTCTGGTACAGCTGTGTCAGATGCCATATGTGTGAATCGTCATAGCTTCCAGGGCAGTCAGCACACACATTTATTATAATGCCTTGGGCATCACATACGACCTGGCAGTTGATGGAGGGTATGCCCCTGCGGTTGATGTAGGCCCAACCCTGCTCATCGGGTGGTGCTTTGATGCATATGTGCATGCAGTCTATAGCACCCACCACCCCAGGGTATTCTGCTATTTGGTGGAAGAGATGCATATTGCTGGTCAACACCTCATGTGTGTTGAGGAAATATACATGCTCAGTGGCATGTGCTGACATGGCATCCAGGAACTAGTGGAATACTCTGGATGTTGATGACTGTGAGATCCCCATGATATCCCCAGTTGTGCTTTGTGAGGTACCTGTGGCTAATATACCTAGGCCTACGCATACCTTGGTAGCCACTGGGATGGGTTCCCCTCATCCAGTTTAGTGTGTCAGGTGTGGCCGGCACAGCTCAACAATTTGCTGTAGGAGGTCTCTGTCAACCCTATAGCGCTCCACTATCTCCAGCTCATGTAGCCACTGGTAGGTTACCCTAGGTCTGTACACTCTTCTCTGTCTTCTCACTGTGGGTTGTTCAGCAAAATTCACATCCTCACCACCCTCAGCCTCACTAATATCCGAAATTCTACAAAATCCAAACTTGCTATGTGTTACAACAGAATAGCAAAATTTGCCACCAAGGCCACATTCTCATCCCACCACTGTAAGTCACTGAAACAATTAGGGTGGCTGGAACTCCCCCACCATCTCTTATTCACCCAACTAACTAATGTGCACAAAATAATCTACAGACCCACAGACTGTCCTGCTCTCTCAACTCTACTTGCCAAATACCATCCCAGCAGGCAACTAAGATCTGAAAATCATCTACTTCTAAAAGTAGATAAGCCCACCTTACCTGCTGGTCAACTCCTCTATTCCTTCACCATCGCCAAACTATGGAAATCACTTCCACCTTGTATAAGAAACACAAGCAGCACCACCACCTTCAAACAAATACTGAAAAATCATCTCATCTCTTCCTATGTGCCTGCTCTATAACCTAACCTCTTCACTGTCCTTATATGATTACTAAACTCCTATGCCTTTTGCTACTAGTGACTGATGATATTTTCTCCATATTTATTTTTATCTTCACTTGTTGATACTGGTACAATAATACTGATCTCTGTTTATACCAATCTGATTGAATTAATTGAATTCTGCTTTAATGTATATTTTCTGTATATATTGCTGTAATCAAACAAACTAGATTCCTGCTTTTATGTATATATTCTCTATATGTTACTATATTTACTATCTGTAACACTGTTTCTGCTTCTGTACTAATTGTTAATATTTTTTCTATATCTCGTTGGAGCTTTTCTCCCTGGGCCTCCACTGAAAATGGGCTCTTTTAGGCCCAGTGGACTTATCCCGGTAAACAAATGCAATAAATAAACAAATAAATAAATATATCTATGTTGCCTGCTGCAGCCCTTCTCATTTTGTAGGTTTGTTTTTTAAAATTCCCCCTGCTAATGTGGGAAAAACCAGAGTGGAAGGTGTTTGCTTAGTTTATAGTAGTATTCTGGGCTGGGCTGGTCTGCTGTCTGTATAATTGGCTGATTCTGATACATTTCACCTGCCAGCTAAGCTAGTTCTCCTTGATTACCTTCCTACTTCTGGTTTCCCTTCCTATTGCCTTCTTGTTTAAGCCCGGGGGGCATGCCGCGCAAACACAGTGTTCAGATGTGAACGGAGCTGCAATTTCTTGTTTTTTTTTTTTTTTTAAACCTAATGCGCCCTGTGCAAACATGCATATGCACTGTAAGCACGCTTTGCAGGATTTTGGCTTCTTCTACCTGTGTACACCATGATTTTCTTGGTGTAAGATAAGCCAGTTCTAGACACACACCCTGCCTTAGCTTAGCTTAGCTTAGCTAAGGGCAAACATGAGCCACAGTGCTCCAATTAGCTTACAGCATGCCTGACACACCCCCTTCTGATGTCAGCTATGTCTAGGGCTTACACTCATGGTTTTCTTAGTCCTACCCTCTTGGGTGCAGGCTTGCACTGACAGGGAATCTGGGATTCTCTATCATTCCCCTCATTTGCATACAATTGCCTCCTTATTCTTGGTTACATGTCCCACACTCAGCCTTCCCCCTTAGCAACCCATCTGCACTGGCCATGTTATATTCTGCCTGCCATTGAATGTTATGGCTAAATAATGATTTTCTTCTTAATGGTTGTTTTAGTTTTTTTTATTTTTAGCCCAATCCCGTTTGCGCTCCACTGCCCTTAGCTTAAACAGCCGATATCGGCAAAAAAAAAAAAAAGTTAAATATTTCATTTTTACACTGTTTTCCGTGCCAATGGCCAATTATATGGCCACTGACATGGATTACACATCATATGCACACTTTATTTGGGGCTGTCATGCCTCAGTTTTGTATTTTCCAGAAATGTACTCGGTTACTAACCGAGTTCATTTCTGCAGACTGCACTGGTCCTGCACGGACAGCTGCCAGCTTCCTGAATCACAAATTACCCTCATTTGCATGGTTTTCACCTGCAAATGAGGGTAATTTGTATACAGGAGCTCAGTCCATGCAGGATTAGTCTAAGAGCTCACGTGCACGTCCCGGGAGCTCGTTCCTGGATCGCATGTCGGCCATATTGCCGAAAATAGCTCTTAGACTAATCCTGCATGCAATGCAGGGCTTCATAAATCTGGGGAAGAATGTCCAGTCTTCCTATCATCCCTGGGTATTATTGGGATGACAGGCAGGATTATTATTATTATTAAAAAAAAAAAGAAGAATAATGAGAGGAAGAGAGGGTTGAGTGCATCAGTGGCATTGGGGTGATGTGCATCATACCTCTCACATATGCAGACTTTTGCAGAATGTCCAGATTTTGTTTCATATGTTTGGTCAGTCCCTCATAAAAGTTCTGAATTTCTGGAAAATCAGTTGGATGATCTAAGGACAGAAGTCTCTAAATAATGATATGCATTTATGTTTCAAGATTCATATCCTTCAGAAAAAATGGATGACTAAGACAGCATTGTTATTCTAGCAACATTGTAAGTTTATAAGATCAAAACTTAAAATCTGTTTAAGGAGTTTACTGGGAAATACATGGAGCAGGATCTGATTTGTCATGCCCAAACAATAAAAAAAAATGGAGAAGGGATATAGGGAGTGAGAAATGCACGGCTATACATAGATGTAGGTCCATGTCAGGAAGATAAGCTTGGGGGCAGATGATCTTTGGCTGCAGGGCAGACCGGATTTAACATCATTTGTGGAGTAGAGGAAGTGGCTGGTGTATTATTTTCTCTCTCTCTCTCTCTATTTCAAAGTTCTTAAAGTTGTTTGTTCTGTTTCAGATGGTGAGAATGTTAAGTATAAGGCAGAGATGGGCAGCCATTGTCTCACAGGCAGAAGAGTCGTTCTGTGAATTGCCAACTGATGAGTCTACAGCACTGGAGGAGCCCAGTGAGTCCAGTCTGAAGAGGAGAGGCTAGGTCGTGAAGACCAGGTTGGGGACCCGAAGTTAGCAGGCTCATCAGTCGATGAATAATGCCACACAGGACAATCCAGCTAATGGGCCATTGCACATTGTAGTCACAGGTAATGAAACATTGGTGGGAATTCAGGTAGAGATCTCTGACTTGGGGAGGGTTTGGGGCTAGCCCATGGATAAGAGATGACAAGGAGTCATTTCAGAAAGTCCAGGGAAGAATAAACATCATAGGGTATCAGGCAAGGTTTAGTGAAGAGGAGCAATTCCAAGGGGATATGTTCAGTAGAGATTGTAGGTCAGAGTTATCAGTAAGGTGTTTAGGGTCGTCAGTAGGCTGGGTGAAGTCACAACAGTAAGAGGTGAGTTTGGATGTTGGTATCCAACTGAAGGATTGGTTGGCTACTCGAGCCATAGGTCAAATGAAAGGGAGGGTCTTTCTGACCCATCACAGACCTGTGTCTGTTAAAGGAAATATCTGAAAGGGTGGGTTTATTGACATCTTTGAGTTAAGTGATGCTGAGTGGGTTCAATGATTAACGGAAGTAGAATGAGCAAATAGCAAAGATCTTCCATCTGTTTTAGTGGCTTTGGGGTGGAAGAGTGTTGGTAAGATATGAGCACTGGGTATTTGTTTTCATGTTCTGCATAGTGGTTTGGTTAGAAGGGGATGTCTCTCTGATATTACCATTTCTGGCTTATATTCCTATGATCCATGAACCACAAAGTCTGTGGGTGGAGAACACCTGGTTGTGGTATGCTCAGTGGTTTCTTAAGTGGAAAGCAGTGGATCAGTCACTGCATTGGGATGTTGCTACCCTGACATCTGGTTAGGCACCATGATGGCTAGATTTGTGTCTGTTAGTAGAGGGAGTAAGCTGGATGGGTAAGTGAAGGGAGTGTGTTGGGCCTTTAATACAGGGAATTGTCCATGCATGACATGCAGGTTTTCGAACATTTGCCAAAGTGTTGAGGAGTACATCCAGCTGTGCAGTGTGCTTCCCAGGGTGGCAACTTGGGCTAGCCAGGTTTACTTCTGGTTGAGGTGGGAGTGTTACAATGTTCATTTCATGGATTTCAGATTTTTCGAGGATGGGGGATTTTTCGTGGGCAGAGGGAAAGAGTTTTGTTTTGGAGACAGAGAGGAAGACGGGGGATACATTTGCCTGTTAATGTGTGGGCATTACTGCACATGCTTAAGCAACTCCCTAACTGGGCAGTTGCAGAGGAATTAATCACAGGATTTTCTGGGGGATTTTCTATTTAATTGAGGGTTGGGAGAGTCATCTCAGTCTGTAAGAATTTGCATTCAGTGCAAACACGATGCGGGCTCTAAAAGTGTAAAACGAGTTGTTAATAATATTGGTCTGTCTTTACAAGTGATATTTCATTAAAGTATCATTGGTATGGAACTAGTATTTATTTATAAAAGAGCAAGAGCATTAAAAATATTATTTATAAGCTCAAGCTGTCCAGGTTACGAAATGGCACTCCAAAACATGGTACTTGCAATCAATGTAAGTACATCCTTGAATAACTTTAACCAGTTCCTCGAATAATACTGTTCACCCTGCAATAAGTAGTTGTAACACTAAAGGAGTGGTCTACCTCACGCTGTGTACTGGGTGTTTAGAGTTTTATGTTGGAAAAACAGAAAATTTAAGAAATGAATTTATGAACACCATTATGATGACACAACACACAATGACAACAATGTTTTATATGGACACTTTTTTTGTACTACTTTTCATCAGTTTTCATTTACTATTTTGTAAAAAAAATAGCCCTGATATTAGGAGGGGCAGGTCATGACAAACTGGAGCTTAGAGAACTTTACTAGTAACTAAACATGGATACCATTCACCAATCTGGGTACTCATTTTCATGTTTCTTAATTCCTGTTTTGAAACAGAGAGCTAACAAATTGTAGTTAGCTTCTCTTAGATTTTATCTGCAACTGCACATAGGATTTAATAAAGTTTTGTAAGCAATGCTTCTTTTGTTAAACAAAAGTAAGAATGCAGTTTTTAAAGGTTTTAGAATATACTGCACTTAAATGTTTTACCTGTATATTATTTTACTTGTATATTGGTTTAGCTTAGTGAATGTTTGTTGGTGTATCTTTAAATATTTGCATTTTTAACTATTGTGTTTGCTTGACCAGTCAATCAATTATGATGTAAGCAAAGCTTTAGTACTTAAGCATGTGTGCAAAAGTGCTCTGATTTTTTCTGATGCTGTCCTGCTTTAAGTTGGTTTTGGATGAAAGCAGGCTAAATTTGAAGTCTTTGCACTTAAATGTGCTGGTGAAGTGAATATTAAGGTGAATAAACCCTGTGATTTTAACTGATTCATGATTGTTTTGTGGTATAGGCCACCAGAACCTAACCAGTGTTGCCGAACAGGGTGTACATATTACATAGGTCAAATACTTATTAAAATATTTATTTTCCACAGGTGATACAAACTTTATGTGTGTGTGTGTGTGTGTGTGTGTGTGTGTGTGTGTGTGTGTGTGTGTGTGTGTCTGTGACATACATACAATTATTTGAAAAAAAAAACATGTTCAGTGATAAACATGCTGAACATACTATTCTGATGGAGTATATTATCTGCAGTCTTCTTAAGGTCTTTTCAAGTACAGGGGTATAGATTTAATAATAGCCTGGTATCACCAAATAGAATGTTGATAGATGGGATTGACTCACTCTAGTGCACTACTTAATTTGTAAGCAGAAGGGGTACACCCTTATGATCTGTACCACTTATCTCCACATAAATACCCAGATGGTGATTTGCCTTAAGATGATAGGTAAAAGTAAATATGCATTGCTGTCTCAAGTTGTGACCAACACCTACCACACCTAGATACGTTTTACAGTGTATAGTTACAGAACAAAATACCTGGTCCTATTCTTAATCAGATACAAATGAAATACCTAAAGTTTTAAATTACTACTTCACCAGTTTAATTTCATTAAATACTGCAGTTATTGGTGAAATTCCATTTGTTGATAAATCTACTACTTCCTTTCTATTAATCACAGAGGATATGATAAATTATGCTTGGACTATGGCAAAAAGACCAGTGGTGTTGGCCGTGACTCTATACCAGATTGTTTCATTTGTTACCTTTCTGGTCTACTGATACACCTTTTATTCTCATTATTTAGTATGTTATTAGGGAGCAGCACTGTTTTGGATTCATGTAGACTGGCAACTATTGTACAGATACATAAGAGTAGATTTTTGATGATACTACTAATTATTCTATTAGCCTGACCACTTAATGGCAAGAATATTGAGAGGCATTTATTATCATTTGAAAACATCTATGGAGCATTTTTAACATCATTATCAGATTATTTAACTTTCAATCCACGTGTCTGAACTATTTTAATGTTTAATAAAATGGGTCTTACTAGTAATCTGTCTAAGACTATATTTTGCACAGTTCAAAAAAAACAGCCTATTAATTTGAGAAAGCATGTTGTACAGAAAGTGAAAGAATAAAGATATATTGGTGTATATATAAGTTCTAACTGAAACAATAAGGCACCAGAGAGTAAAGTCAAGACCAGAAAAACAAAAAATTCTACTGCGCATGGTCCCATTGGTGTGAATGACAGACAACAAATGATCCTTTGCTCCGAAAATTTAATTAGTGATTACAAAGTCACAAACAGTACACTGTGTTTTAGCTAGTAAAAACAAAAAAAAGTTTTGCGTAAGTGTTCATCTTTCAAATGAACAAGACTTCATCAGAACAAACTATCTAAAAGGTGTACATACACATATATGTATATATATATATATATATATATATATATATATATATAAGGTTTGGCAACTAACCAAGTTGTCCCAGGACATATTCAAGAGGGGTTAGATTGATATATTAGTGGGAGTTAAGTGGTTTGGGGAGATAAAGGAGTTAAATGGTGGGAGGGATGATTGGGAGGAAATGATGTAAGGGTGGGAAGGGCTTACGATGTTTAGACAAGTGTAGCTGGGTAAATAATCACATTTTTGGTGTGAACTTGCTACAGTGCAGGTTTACGTCTGAGACGACCTTTAGGTCTGGTGGTGGTCAGGTAGGCTTGGATTAATTATGGGGGGCATGCATGAAGTTGGTACTGTGTTTTTTTTTCTGTTTGCTATTTCATTATTCATGTCTTCTCATTAGGAGATTGGAGGGTGAGAGGTGTTTAGGCCATATGAGTGGACACTCTGGTGCAGGGCACTTATTAGTGAGGCTGTTTCTTTAGAAGTAGGTTTCAAATGGTTGTAGCTATTTGTGCTTCATCAGATGTAGTATTACCTCAGCCCCTAGGCACATTCCTTAGCTTTGGTCGGAGGGTGGGTCAGAAGCTCGGTGATATCTGAATGTAGGCTGCCGGGTGGGTTTCCTGTTCTGACAGGGACATTGACCGGAAGTGTGTTCATGGGTGTTTGGAGTGGTGAGTGGTGCCTCAGTGGGTTGGATGAGTAGCAGGTGTGGAGGGCATTGGAGGCCAACAAGGTCTATTGGATTGCAAAAAGAACATTGGGGCTCGTATGCTTCATGTAGGCTCTGCGGTGGATTTCATGCACCAAGAGTTGGGGACGTTTGTGGCAGAGGTTTCAAGCTGCACACATCTTTTCTTGGGCTGTGGGGGCAGTTAGCATGGTGGTTGGCCGGTGGCAGTCCATCTTTCCATGGGTGGGGGTTCTGCCAGTGTTTCTTGAGCAGAGTGGGCCCTTCAGTTTGAAGTTTGGGTATGCCGGTAGACTGTCTTGCTCTTCCGGTTGGGAATACACCAACTATGTGGGCCGTGCTGGGTTAGATAATTAAAAAAAAAAAAAAAAAAAAAAAAAGGGGAGAAGGAAGAGTCGGGCCGAGTTCCTCTTGCTGACGTTGCCGTGGCTGTGTTTTCAACATTCCAGGACTTAGAAAAATTCCATTTGGTAATAAATCGGATAAAGAGTAACAGGATGACGGGACCTCCAAGGAGGGAAGTAAGACAAAATCACAGATATCTTTCCGTTGTAACAGCTGTTGATCAGAGACCTTGACAGGATGGGATGAGGTGGGTTGATATACCCACTTGGAAAGTGCATGCCTAGTGCGTGAATCCTAGGGTGAGCTCTGCTGGCTAATTTGAGGCATCAGAGGCAAGGGGTGTGGTACTTGGGAGATTGTTAATGTCCTTGTTGGGCTAATTGCTGACAGGGTGTTTCCACCTAAGCCATAGGGGGCTTTTTGTGGGCTTGGATTTATGGTGTCAGCAGGGGCGCAGTGCACAGTGTGTCAGACTGATGTCTCACATTATGATGCTGAGCATTCTGGAGGTGTTTTCTGGTAAATGTGGCCACAATAATATTATATATTACTTAAATATTATATCTTATATAAATACATACAAATTTTAAAGGTTTTGGAGGTTCATTTTAGCAGTAAAAGTTTAGCACAGTCATGAATTAGCCTGACAATTCCCGTCCTTTGATAACAAAAAAAAAAAAAAAAAAAAAGTTAGTTTGCATAAGAGGTCTGAGTCACTGAACCCCTTTTGGCCAAGGTGCTGGAGCTGTTTTTTTTTTCAAGTCTGGGTACTTTTACTGGCCTCAGTCGTCTTGCTGCTACTTTCATCAGTTGTGTTGTTTGGTTGTACGAGTCGGTTAAGTCCAGCTTCCTATATTTCAAGTTAGTGTTGACAGCTATAGGACCTTGCAAACGAGACCAAGGATTCCATTTAGAGGAACCAAATGTTAAAAACTTTTGGGAACATACTCCATACTTGCATACAATAATTAAAACAAAAAAAAAAAAACAACAAAAAAGGAAATAATAGTGGTGCGTAAAGGTAAGGTGGGTGCAACCAAGGTGATTACACATTTGAAAGGAAGAATGTAAACTTTACAATTAAGAGTTAGTCGATTAGTAAAGGGTGCTATAACTGCAGCTCACTGGGTAGTCATGTTTTCTGCCAAGTATGCCTCGGTCTTGTATGGGGAATACCGGGACAACCTTGGTAGGAAAGATCTATGGCATTAAAATGCAGCCAGCACAATGCCCGATGTAAACTTATTGAGAGGCAGCCAGATCAATAGCTTAGTTTTTTTCACTCTTGGACATGGTGAAACAAGATGATGGGAGGGGTGAATCAAGATGTTGGTTGGGTCGGGGGAAAAGTAGCTTGAACAGGAAGAGCAGTTGATGACAAATGTATATAGCACTCCAGATCTAAATGACATTGGGTTGATAGTAGTACAACTGAAGCAGCACATTTTATATTTGTTATCAATTGCTTTTAGTCCAGGAAAAAAGCATTTTCATTTTAGATGTTTAATGTCATATTCCAATTTATATTTTGGTACATTTTCCCAGCAACTGTCTAGGTATGGGGAGGGGGAAGGGGTGTTCTGTATGGTTCTACTTGGCTATACTTGTTTCTTTGCTGGTTGCTATTCCAGGGGTGGTGCTCATCGCACTCTGGTTTGACTAGTTTACTAGTCTATTATGGGTATAGCAGTATGGAGGTTGTTTAGGGGCTTGGGAATGGGCATTCATTGCTGTTCACTCACAGTCACTGACATTGGGGGATTGACTGTTGGTGTCGGTACTGTCACAAGGGGATGTGGCTTCTCAGTATGTCTCAGCCATTCAGAAGTTTGCAGAAGGTCCAGACTTTTGCCTCATAATTTTGGCTGTTTTAATAACATTGTGATTTTCTGGCAATGAGTGGTAAGTTATTAAAGATTGAAGTTAGAAAATGTCAGACGTTTCAGTTTCAGACTTCATACCCTTCAGAAAACTAATGCCAGTGTAGACCTGTTATCTTATAAGCTTTTCTAAAATGGAAATAGCAATGTTTAAATTGTCCCTAATTTTGGCCTCCATACCATTTTTTTTCTTTCCTCTCCTGTTCTTTTGACTGGCTTAGTCTACATGGGCTATATTTGGGGATTGTCTTGGCGTTTATCTCATGCCATTGTTTCTGGCTTTGGTGGAAGGGATATGGCTTGCAAGCCAAAGGGGAACAAATGGGCAGAATGTGGTGGACATACTAATGGCATTACCCAAATGTGCGATTACCCATCCACTCATCAAGGTTGTGTTTGAAGTGGGCAACAACATACTATGTTTGATGTGTATGGGTGTCTATTACTGAGACGGGGCAGTCTCTAGGAGATAACCCTGTCTCCTCAGCAGTTGGTGTTAATGTCATATATGAGATTTAAGCCTTCTGGTACTATGAGAGGAGTTAGACTTATGGATATGGAGCATCTCTATTAGAGCAGGGTCTGAGATTGCCTTGTAGGCAAGCCACAGATCACATCTGAGCAATTTGTATGATACTGAGCAGAGTGATAATGATTTGAACATATCCACTGCTGGGCCCCTTTTGAGCGCCTTATTATAGCCAAGTTGCTTTATTTACCACAGACGTCAGAAGGTGATTGGATATTAGATCTTTGGTAAGCTTGACTGGGTCATCATAGTAGGCTACTGTAACATTAAGACATATTATTTATAACAGGGTTACTTTGTATAAATAGGAAAGGTAGGAGTATGTGATATCTAGAAGCTTTGAAATTTTCATGACAGCAAGGTGCTTAATTTGTTTTCCTTTGCAGATGGAAGTACGGTATTGCTGGCAGAGATGCTGAAGGACATAGTTTGTATCAGCTGATGGACCTATGAGATTGTATGAGACAGAGGATGCTCCTGTTGGAGGCTCTGGACATTGGCTTTGAAAGCAATGAGGTTGCAGGTAATGACATGATTCCAGGCGATCATTCAGGTGAGTAAGTTTGTATGGTTTAATTATACATATATACATGCTTACATTTTCATTCACATTTTATTCATATTTTATTTTATTTCATTTATTTATTTTTACATATATATATATATATATATATATATATATATATATATATATATATATACATATATATATATATATATATATTCAGATACAGAGATAGATATTCCCTATGTAGATTTGTACACTAGACATTGACTATTTCATCAGTATATATAATCATATGTACTGTATCATTGGTTTTATTTGGGGCATGTATTCGTTATCATATTTAAATAATTATTCATTTATAAATATTGATATATATGTACATACTTATGCATTATCAAGTATATGTGTATATTTTATCTTATTCATTCACTGCATAAGTATTAGTAAATGCATTTAGTTTTATTTATAGCGCTATAGCTTTAACCAGCATTGGATAGGATTTATTTTTACTCTATGTCTATCCTGATAGCCAGTATCTTGAAAATCATTATCTCAAATGATTTTATTGGTTAATTGTTTCATTTAAATAACTTTGTTTAATTGATTAAATCAATTTAGAGTATTTAATGGCTTGGCTAAAGCACAAGAAATTGGATCTGAAGAAGCATACATTGTGTATGTGAAAGCGCTTATCTGTTTTGTGTTTCCGAATAAAAATGTTTACGTTTAGGAATATATTCCTGATATCGCTTGAATCATGTTGGCACTGTGAGATTTGACTGTTTTTCGTGTGAGTTCACCTGTTTTTAGTTTTATTGCTTCTTTGTATGGTTTAAGTTTACTGTGGCTTCAGGGATGCTTGAGGCATTTAGGGGCATGGCACAGCAGGTGTTTAGTTAGCAGTAGAGAGAACCTAGGTTGGGGTAGAACCTAGGTGGGATGGATTTAACAGCTGAGGTTGTGCTGGTTTTGGGATTGTTAGGTAATGAGGTTTCCGGTAATTTTAACATGTTAAGTATGCAGTTAGGTGGATGCATTTACAGTTATCTATGCAGGTCACTGTGTTGGTAGAGGGCCTATGATCTGATCTGGTGATGGAAAGTTGCTATGGTTCATAGGGCGTGGTAGCTATTGCTGATGTACATACTAGGTTAGGGTTTAGAAGGAGTACCACAAGAACCATTTCTTTATGCTTGAGGGAATCTGATCGGTAGGGTTGCTGGAAGAATTACAGGTATGAGGGTGCTTTGGGTATATTGTGAGAGCAGGTTGCTTTATTACATGGTTGATGGGGGGTTTAAGCAAGGCATGTTTTGGAGTGTGCAGTTGTAGGCCCAGTCCTACTTCTTTTAGTTGTGACTAGGGTTTAGCTAGGAGTGGCTTTAGCAGGTACTGATTTGGGGGGTGTTTAAGGTTATGCAGATGTTAGCGGTTTCTAGCAACCAGCACCTTAATCAGGAACATAGTCTTGTGCTGTTTTGACTTTGTTGGGTTTTTAGTGGTTGATGGACTTGATTGGGTTGAGCTGGTACATGGTCAGATGATGAATCCTGTAATACTAGTTTCTGTGGCATTTGTTATGGTTATAGGTTGTCATTCCTGAAAGGTTGAGCCATGGTTAGTGGCTTGAAGGAAGCAGACTAAAAGAGAATGTATTCTCTTGGAGTGGATGTTCCAGTGTGGTAAAGTGGGGTCACGGGTAATCCTACTTTATTTAGTTTCATTAAGGCATGATTCAGTGCTGGTATGTCAAGGAGTGGGGTTGGTGATGGGGTTTTAATGTACTTTACAGATGATGGTTACACCGAATGATGTTTGGCTTAACCATTCCCTTTATGGGAAGTAGTTGTTTGAACAATTTTGGGTAGAAGGGAGGGGGAACAGCCTGGTCAGGCTGGTTGGTGGAGAAGAGGGACAGGCATGCCCTTTTCTGTTCCCCCACTGGTGTCTGGATGTTCATTTCAAGGATTTGGGGAAAGGAAAATGAGCATCTGGAGGAAGTTTGCTAAATAGATAAGCAAGCGGAGGTAAGGATGCTGCTTATTGGTTGGTATTAATTCAATGAATGGTGCATGAAGTGAAATGGGGACGCTGCTTTATATGTAAAGTAAGCAAGTAGAGGTATGGACACTGCTTACTGGCTCAGGATGAGTAAGGTCATGTTGTCCTGAATTATTTGGTTGGATGGGTAATTCAATAAATGGAATATAAAGTGAGTCTTGGATGCTGCTTCATAAGTAAAGTAAGTGAGCAGAGGTATGGACGCTGCTTACTGGGCAGGGTGAGTAGGTACGCTGTCCTGATTAACATTACAAGGATGTTTCTTCATAAGTAAAGTAAGTGAGCAGAGGTATGGATGCTGCTTACTGGGCAGGGTGAGTAGGTACGCTGTCCTGACTAACATTACAAGGATGTTTCTTCATAAGTAAAGTGAGTGAGCAGAGGTATGGATGCTGCTTACTGGGGCAGGGTGAGTAGGTACACTGCCCTGATTACCATTACAAGGATTTTTATGCTATATTTAGAATCAACTATATTATGTCTAGTTGTAATTAATACATTTTGGTGATCGAAGCTATGTTATGGAACTTTTAATAAAGATTGTCAAATATCATTCAGTGTGATGTGTTTATAGAAGGGGACCGGGACAAATGAGGTTTGGCAACAAACCAAGTTGTCCCGGGACATCTTCAAGAGGGGTTAGATTGATATATTAATGGGAGTTAAGCGGGTTGATGATGCTGCATATTGGTTGGTATTAATTCAATGAATGGTGTATGAAGTGAAATGGGGACGCTGCTTCATAAGTAAAGTAAGCAAGTAGAGGTATGGACGCTGCTTACTGGGTCAGGATGAGTAGGTACGCTGTCCTGATTGACATTACAAAGATGTTCATGCTGTGTTTACAATCAACTATACTATGTCCAGTTGTAATTAATAAATTTTGGTGATCAAAGCTATGTTATGGAAGTTTTAATAAAGGTTGTCAAATGTCATTTGGTGTGATGCGTTTATTGAAGGGGACCCTGACAAATATATATATATATATATATATATATATATATATATATATATATATATATATATATATATATATATATATATATATATATATATATATACATATCTATATATATATATCTATATATATATATATATATATATATATATATATATATATATATATATATATATATATAGTTGATTAGAAATTAGTAAGGAACCAATCACCTTCACCGTTAATAAAGTAATTGGTAAGGAATCAATATATTTCGTACAAAAGACTATTGTTATAACTCAGCTTGAAATTAAAAAACAACTTGGAGACATAAGCTTTTCCATACATAGCTAACTGTAACACCAATGGTTTGATATATCTTGCCAAGTGTTCACAATACAGTTTTTTAAGTGGGGATAATGGAGGATTTCCCTCATAAAAAACATTTGTAAACACAATTATGATATTTTGAGAGCAAAGCCAAATAATGCCCTTTATAGATCTTCAACTGGAAATGACAATTTTAGGCAGTTTTTATTTTTAATTTTGGAAAAGTTCATAACCCATGGAGTGGACCATGGGAAACTACTATTGAATATAAGGAGTTATTGAGGCAGCTGAGGCTGAATGCCACTCGTAACCAGATATAAATGGCTATGTTTCAATTGATCCCATTCTCATGTTGAGGATGGCTAAGTTACAACCATAGCTTTGTTAGCTTGTTGTATAAAAATATATTTTTTTATTTTCCTGTTTTTATTAGTTTAATTCTATGTTGTGTTTCAGCAAACAGCATAATCTACTTTTCCTCTTTTAGTAAACAGGTTGGGTCAGCTTTGTTAATTGAAGAACCTAATTGCTTTCTTACTAATTACTTTTTTAAATGGGGGAAGCTATTTGCTCCTTGCTAATTCTAATCAACAGTGGGGTTATACTTTGGTGTACTGTGTGTGTGTGTGTTTTTGTGTGTGTGTGTGTGTGTGTGGTTGTGTGTATGTGTGTATAAATATATATATATATATATATATGTGCGTGTGTGTGTGTATATGTATATATGGATCTATATCAGAAGATTGAGTTTTCAGAAACTCAAAATTCATATGGATGGAGCATATGATCAAGTTTCCAAAAATTCGAACATCAAAAAAACAAACAAAAAACAAAAAAAAAATCAACTTTTTTACGTTGCACCCCCCACACCCCCTGCACATTATATATACCAACTTCTAGATCACACTGCAGTGAAGAAAATAGTAAATGTCCTGATTCTCACTGTACTGCGGTCTCCATTCAGAAGCTTTCAGTTTTCAGAAAAGTCAATCATATGGTCTTGAGCTTAGCAATTCTAAGTTTCTGAAAACTTGGTCAACTGATAGGGATTTGGGATCCACATATATATATATATATATATATATATATATATATATATATATACATATATATATATATATATATATATATATATATATATATATATATTCCTATTTGGTTGAATCACTAAAGCATATGCTAAACTTTTTTTTTTGTTTTTAAGTTTTTCCTGTACTGTTTTCTGACTTTTTAATCATTCATTAAATTTTGGGAGCAAAAGATTGTTTATTGTCTGCCATTCACACCACTGGGACCATCCGCAGTGGAATTTTTTGTGTTTCAAGTTCTAACTGAAACAAAACACATGTATTATTAAGACAAAGGACATGCTTTTTATGGACCTCCATCTGAGATTTTTTTCAGCCAAATCTGTTGCAGTCCTTTTGAAATTATTTACAATGTACACAATATCTATAATTTAATGCAACCCATTATTCTTAATGTATTATAGCAGCAAACTTTCAATATTGGAAATTGTTTAAAGAAAATTTCTAAAAGAATTGTGGAGTATCAGACAATCACATATCAGGAATGGTTTAGGTAAACTTACTTATTCTTCTCAATTATTTCTGGTAGATTGTGTCTAGCATACCATGTATTTCATAATAAAGATATATGGATTTTGTTAAATACCGAGTCCTTCAGGAAAACAGTTTGTGCGGCAAATTATACCTTTCAAATAGCAAAATGAAAAACCACTTTTTGATCACAATTTATCACCCAAAGTATTGTGAGATCATGAAATAGACTGGCATTACAAGTAAAAAAATGTAATGCATTCAAGAAGTCTTTAGATACTTGGTTTGAATGTCTACTCTTTTACCTTGGAACCTGTGTTATGATGGTGTTTGATCTTTATGCAACTTACCAGAAACTATGAATTTATGAAACAATGAGCTCTATAGATCAGAAGTGACCAACAAAAATCTACAACAAGCAAAAAAAAAAAAAAAAAAAAAAAAAAGTGGACCGGACATCAATACATTACTACTAACACCGAGTCCACTTCCATTCCAAATGATTGGTTCCAGCTTTAAATAGTTAAACACTTTAATCAAAATCTTCAACCTAGTTAAAATGTAACAAAATAAAAAACAGCTCCAAAATCGACCACAGTGACAAGTCCGTACAACCACTTTATTGTTTAATAGGAAGCTTGACTATGGCAATAGAGATCACAAGAATACATAAACTCCACACAGACATAAGTGTTTTCATTTAAAGCCTTCTTCAGATGCTGAATAACTTTAAATTCCATTAACCTTTCTTACATAACTCATAATAAAAATGACCACCAGTGGAGAAAAAACAAATAAAACCAAGCATTGGAGCAGCAGAGGAAGACACCAACCAGGAATTAGCGTAAAAAACTTTTTACTCAATGCTTTCGTCATAATGACTTCTTCAGAAATACAATTACAGACATTTTTACACAGACTTATATACTTACATACTTACAAACTCATGTCCCTCCCACTAATTAAATCAAATTAAATTACTTAATTGACAATAAACTTCTCAGATAAAATTCTTACAGTATATAGCACCAAAACATAATATAATAAGCACATTTAAACACAATTGGTAAAAATAAAAATGCATGTGCATATTAAAATATAAAACATAAAATATAAATCAACATTCTATCTACTATCTGATAAAAACATTTAACATTAATTGATTCATTAAGGCCTGGGAAACTATCAGCACCCAGTCTAAGCTGCCATAATGATTATTTTCTCTATACTCTGTTTTTTATATTGCCACCTCCTAAATCAATGTCAGCTTGTTCCAACACACTAAAAGTCATTTTTTTTATAGGGACTACAAACTGAAGAGTGTTTAAAAATGGCATTCTTGTTGTCTTTAGTTCTAATGGTGTAATAGTGTTATTTAATGCATGTGTTAAGATTCCTTGTAGTCCTATCTATATAAAATGCAGTACAGCCTGAACATAAAGCAATATATACTAAATTGAGGGAATTACAGTTAATCTTCCTTGTATACTAATAGTTCTATCTAAATGAGATAAATTTATGAAGGGTCCCTAATGAATATATCTGCAGGCACTGCAACAGAGGCATTTAAACATTCCCCTAGGTTTATATGATATGGGCATAGATTTCAAATTGTCATTCTTTTCTAATAAGTTCTAAATAATGTTTGATTTCTTTAACACAAATCTAGGCTTATTACCAAGAATGGTAGACAGTTCATTATTACCTGAAATAATCTTCCAGTTATTTGTAACTACTGCCTTAATTTTATTACAGTCAACAGACATATTAATAATACATCTAGGTACAGATGGTAAAGCAGTGGAACCTACACTAATGCTGGATACAGACTGACAGTTAATATTCTTTACTTCCAACCCTTTTATTAATGTTCTTCTTCTTTTGCCTTTTCCTGGCTAGGTGTCGCCACAGTGAATCACTTGTCCGCTCATGATTGGGAGTGGAGTTTTACAGTGTCGAGTTGCCAGGCCAATGCCCACCCTTTCACAGAAGACACACACACACACACACACACACACACACACACACACACACACACACACACACACACACACACACTCATGCCTAAGACCAATTTAGAGTGTAACCGGTATTCCTTCTGTTTGCAATGTCAATGCTAATATCACTAAGTAAAGGCAACGGGTAACCTCTAACCACAAATAATTCAGTAATAAAGTCAATTTCTTCATAAAATACTTTATCATCAGTTGTAAAGCAAGATGCTCTTATATATTGACCTTTAGGCACATTCTTCTTAATATACATAGGATGATTGCTGCCAAAATGCAGGTAATTATTTACATAAGTGACTCTCCTATAAATGCTACTTGCAAAGCATTTACAAATAGGATCCCATTCAAAACTTACATCCAGATAGTTAAATTTGTTACCAAAACCGCTTAAAGTAAATTTTTTAGAAAATCACAACTAGCATTTAATTGTGTCAAAAATGTAGTGTAGTTAACTAGGGGGCCCTTTATAATAAAAAAAAAAAAAAATCATCTATGTATTGTCAATTAAGTAATTTAATTTGATTTAATTAGTCGGAGGGACATGAGTTTGTAAATGTTGTTGTTGTGTCTTTTGGCTTTTCCCGGTTAGGGGTCACCACAGTGGAACTCCAGTCCGCTAATGATTGGTAGTTGAATTTTACGTGCCGAGTTACGAGTTACCTTCAACGAAGGTACGCCCATTCACGCATGTCTCCACGCAGAAGGCACTCTAGCTGAGAATTGAATCAGACAGAGTCTTACTGTAAGGCAACGATGCTACCGCAGCACCACTACCACAGGGGACATGAGTTTGTAAATATGAAAGTATATAAGTCTGTGTAAAAATGTCTGTATTAGTATTTCTGAAGAAGTCATTCTGACAAAAGAGTTTAGTAAAAAAATGTTTACGCTAATCCCTGGTTGGTGTCTTCCTCTGCTGCTCCAGTGTTTGGTTTTATTTGTTTTTTCTTCACTGGTGGCCATTTTTATTAGTGGTTTTGGTATGGCCCAAGCTCCAGAGGATGACCTGTTAAACATGTCCTTACATCTCGTTGTCAAGAACCAGCAAGTTGAGCTGGCAAGTCTGTTTGCAGAGCTTCAAAGCTTACAGACTTCCTTGGTTGCATTGATGAAAAAGATCAACAGAAATGGCATTCTATCTACACAACAATGTCTTATTTCATCAAGTCAAGCAGCTATTGATAAAGGTACTGTTTTGGTTAATAAGGATGAAGGATGTCCTGCCAATAGTAAAATTATGCTTTATAAAGACGTCAAAGCTGCTTTGGTTTCAGAAGTTGATACCTTCACTTTAATTAGTGAAGAAGAAGTGACTGAAACAAATGACAATGGTGATATATCTGACAAACTGTTTCACATGGAAAAGGGGCTTAAAAATTCAGAGCCCTAGTCATTGAAAATAAGTACTTTGAGCACTGCATAGCTTTACAAATTGTTCCAAAAGGATTAAGGTTATTTAAGGCTCCAAATGGAGTTCTTAAGGAAGATCTGTTTTTTTTAAAGAACTGGTTTCCTTCTTTAATTTGGTAGGACATGATTTCTTGAAATTATTGATTAAGTGTAATAAAGATACACTAGCTGCCTTAAAAGTAGAGTTAGAAGCCCTGGACAATGAATACAGACATTATCTTAATTTCAACAGTAATGCCATTCCATACGAACATATGAACGTTTAGTTGTTGAAAGAAAATTTTAAAAGATCAATAGAGATCTAACAGCTTATAAAGAGGGTAATGCATTCTTTATTATTAATAAATTTGCAAAGAAATTACAATATAAATCCTCTTTTACTACTACCAACAAATGTTCATGTAGTTCTACCTTAAAATCTGGGCATTCCACCTTAAATTCTGGTGCTACAGCTACTAGAACTGGTTCTCTTACATCTGACGAGGTGTGTCATTCACAAGACAATGGCAACAGCTCTAATAACTCTACAACGCCAAACAACAACACTATGAATGCAAATACATTTTTGACAGCTGCTTCTGGGTCTAATAAGTATAAAGAAACTTCAAAACGGCACATGGAAAAGGGGCTTAAAAATTCAGAGCCCTAGTCATTGAAAATAAGTACTTTGAGCACTGCATAGCTTTACAAATTGTTCCAAAAGGATTAAGGTTATTTAAGGCTCCAAATGGAGTTCTTAAGGAAGATCTGTTTTTTTAAAGAACTGGTTTCCTTCTTTAATTTGGTAGGACATGATTTCTTGAAATTATTGATTAAGTGTAATAAAGATACACTAGCTGCCTTAAAAGTAGAGTTAGAAGCCCTGGACAATGAATACAGACATTATCTTAATTTCAACAGTAATGCCATTCCATACGAACATATGAACGTTTAGTTGTTGAAAGAAAATTTTAAAAGATCAATAGAGATCTAACAGCTTATAAAGAGGGTAATGCATTCTTTATTATTAATAAATTTGCAAAGAAATTACAATATAAATCCTCTTTTACTACTACCAACAAATGTTCATGTAGTTCTACCTTAAAATCTGGGCATTCCACCTTAAATTCTGGTGCTACAGCTACTAGAACTGGTTCTCTTACATCTGACGAGGTGTGTCATTCACAAGACAATGGCAACAGCTCTAATAACTCTACAACGTCAAACAACAACACTATGAATGCAAATACATTTTTGACAGCTGCTTCTGGGTCTAATAAGTATAAAGAAACTTCAAAAAACGGCAATGGAATTGATTAGTTTTTCAGTGACCTTCTCACTTATTGTTTTAGTTTGTTGTTTGGGATATTTTTGCTGTGACTCTAATGATAATGGACATTAGCTGGGTATAACAGCCCTGTGTTTCTTATGCTTAGTAAAACACTCTGCTTGTGCTGTGATGATGAGGTCATAACAAGGCCGAAATATGCATATCCACAGCTAGTGTGGTTTGGCTTTATTGGCCTTTAGTTGTCCATTAAAATGACAAATCAAGTCATGGGCATTCAAAATTGCCAATTAACTGAAACACCTGATGTTCATAAGGGTCATTTGCATATATCCCATGTGCCCCTGATACAAGAGGTTTGGGAGGGCACTCAGTGAAAGTTCTAGCTTTGCTGGAGTTTTCATTTTGTTTTTACATAATGATTTTTCAGTGACCTTCTCACTTATTGTTTTAATTTACAAGTAGAAGGGTTGGAATTTCTGTTTACATTTCTTACCAAATATACTACTTGATGTAATGCAACAGTAAAAATGTGCTGCTCCTTATTAGAACTTCTATTGGATAACTTTTTTATTTTTAATAAAAGAAGTTATAAACAGTTAAGGGGTAGCAATGGGGGCAACGGTGGCCCCAGCTTTTACTGGTTTAGTAATGGAATGGTGGGAGGAAGAAATTTTACCTACCATTGGTCTCTTTACTGACATATTATTCTATTGTCGATACATAGATGATTTGTTTTTTTATTATAAAGGGCCCCCTAATTAACTACACTACATTTTTGACACAATTAAATGCTAGTTGTGATTTTCTAAAATTTACTTTAAGTGTTTTGGTAACAAAATAAACTATCTGGATGTAAATTTAGAATGGGATTCTATTCGTAAATGCTTTGCAATTAGCATTTTTAGGCAAGTCACTTATGTAAATAATTACCTGCATTTTGGCAGCAATCATCCTATGTATATTAAGAAGAATGTGCCTAAAGGTCAATATATAAGAGCATCTCGTATGACAACTGATGATAACATATTTCATGAAGAAATTGACTTTATTACTGAATTATTTGTGGTTAGAGGTTACGCGTTGCCTTTACTTTGTGATATTAGCATCGACATTGCAAACAGAAGGAATACCAATTTTTCCCCAGTATTAATAAAAGGGTTGCAAGTTAAGAATATTAATTGTCAGTCTGTATCCAGTATTAGTGTAGGTTCCACTGCTTTACCATCTGTACCTTGATGTATTATTAATATGTCTGTTGATAGTAATAAAATAAAGTAGTTACAAATAACTGGAATATTATTTCAGGTAATAATGAACTGTCTACCATTTTCGGTAATTAACCTAGTTTTGTGTTAAAGAAATCAAACACTATTAAGAACTTAAAAAAGAATGACAGTTTGAAATCTATGCCCATATCAAATAAACCTAAGGGAATGTTTAAATGCTTCTGTTGCAGTGCCTGTAGATATATTCATGAGGGACCCTTCATAAATTTACCCCATTTAGATAGAACTATTAGTATACAAGGAAGATTCAACTGTAATTCCATCAATTTAGTATATATTGCTTTATGTTCAGGCTGTACAGCATTTTATATAGGTATGACTACCAAGAATCTTAACACATGCATAAAAGAACACTATTACACCATTAGAACTAAAGACAACAAGAATGCCATTTTTAAACACTCTTCAGTTTGTAGTCCCTATAAAAAAAATACTTTTAGTGTGTCGGAACAAGTTGACATTGATTTAATTGATGGCAATATAAAAAACAGAGTATAGAGAAAATAATCATTATGGCAGCTTAGACTGGGTGCTGATAGTTTCCCAGGCCTTAATGAATTTATTAATGTTCACTGTTTTTTATCAGATAGTAGATAGAATGTTGATTTATATTTTATGTTTTATATTTTAATATACATATGCATTTTTATTTTTACTAATTGTGTTTAAATGTGCTTATTATATTATGTTTTGGTGCTATACACTGTAAGAATTTTATCTGAGAAATTTATTGTCAATTAAGTAATTTAATTAGATTTAATTAGTGGGAGGGACATGAGTTTGTAAGTATGTAAGTATATAAGTCTGTGTAAAAATGTATTTGTATTTCTGAAAAAGTCATTCTGACGTAAGCTTTGAGTAAAAAGATTTTTACGCTAATTCCTGGTTGGTGTCTTCCTCTGCTGCTCCAGTGTTTGGTTTCATTTACTTTCATATATAACACTTTTTCATTTAAAAAGCACCAATAAAAATCAGTTTGAAACTTACAGATTAAGCATGTTCAAGATGTGGTTGTGATTTATACATTAATTAGGAGACACAGCTTTGGTGATTAACAATGGTGTACAATCCCTTCATTAGTTATATTCTGATGAAGTCTAGTAGTAGAGACAAAAGCAAGTACAACCTAGATAACTGGATGGGGAACAGGAAATACACGCTTGGGATTCCACCTGTATCCCTGCTGGACAGTGGCATAGGGTGCTGACTTGTTGGAACATGGGCTAAATTCTTGGCTAGGCTTGTAAGGGCCTCAGGGACAATAGCCTAATAACTTCCTATGATCTTAGTGCTTTTTAACATTTATAATGTCTTTAGTAAAGAGAGAACCACTCCTTTGCTGTGAAATTGACTTTGATAGTGTTTAACCAATAATATAGGTTCATAGGTTCATAGGTTGGTACTGGGCTATCTGCCCGAAGGCATATGTTAGCCCAGCCACATTGTGTGGTATTCCCTGCCCCTTTAGTAGTTCCCTAGACCCTTGTACTAGCAGCCAGTACCCTTGGCCCCTATCTAGTAGTGCTGTTGGTGTGATTCCCGGTGTGAACTTTCTGTTAGCCATCCACTCATCAACGTTCCTCTTGAAGAGTGATAGTGAGGGGCTCTGTCTTATGTAGATCAGGACCCTGTTCCGTAATAAGGGAAGTCTCTGCGAAGGGGATCTATCCCTCCAGCATGTTCTATTCATTGTTGTGTTGAGGTTTATATCCCTAGAGTGTGTAGCTCGAGTAGATTTGGTCTTGCTAAGATGGCGCATGTTCAACAATTCTGGGTTGGACATGGCTCTGTACGTTAGACAGAGATCGTCTCTGAGAAAGCGGTATGCAACAGAGAACAGTCTTAGCTTTTTCAATCGTGCTGCATAGGGCAACTGTTTGAGGCCAGTAATCTTCTTCGTTAGGTACCTCTGTGGTCTCTCCAGCTGCTGGAGATGTCTAGCCAGGTACATTCCAATTGGTGCATTGTACTCAATAATGGGTCTGATGAGGGAAGAGTAGAGGGGCACCATTACATCCTTAGATCTCGATGCGAACCCTTTCATGATCAGATGGGTCACATAGAAGGATTTTCTAACCACTTTGGCAACATGGTTATCAAAGGAAAGCTGACTATCTACTTGGGTCCCTAGATCCCTTATTTCTTCTTCAGATTTCAGGGGATTACCTCCTATGTTGTAGTCTGCGGGTACTCTGTTTTTTCCAAAGGGGATTACTACGCATTTTTTTTGCATTTAGCTTGAGACCATGGCTTTGACATCATGCATCAGTCTTATTTAGGCCCTTTTGGAGGATCTCCATGTTGGCTGGAGACTGTATTATAGCACCCAGTTTGCAGTCATCCGCAAACTTAGTCAGCCACAGCCCTTCCGTGCTTGCCTGTACTTCTGAGAAGTATATGCCAAACAGGAGGGGCCCCAGGACACAGCCCTGAGGCACACCACTCGTTACTGGTCTGGATTCGGACATAGATTCCGCTACTCTTACTTTATGGGATCTGTCTGAGAGCCAGTTTGTGATCCATCTTGTGCCGTAAGGGTTTATACCCAGGCTGGTGAGCTTATCAATAATACCTGAATGGGGAATGGTGTCAAATGCTTTAGCAAGGTCAAGGTAAGCCGTGTGTACCTCCTTTCCCTTATCTATAGCCTGAGTAACTGTCTCAAAAAAATCCACCAGGTTCAGGAGGCATGATCTGCCCTTGACGAAGCCGAACTGTGTGGGGTCCAGCGACTGGAGGTTCCCAATCTCTCCATTTATGAGTTCCATAATGATTTGCTCCATAGCCTTACAGATCACACTGGTCAGGCTTATTGGTCGGTAGTTCCCAGGGTCAGTTGTGGCCCCACCCTTGTGTATTTGGACCACCGTTGCCATGCAATAAATAAATAAATAAATAAATAAATAACTGCAGAAGAAAGAAGAATGCAATTAACACTACCAGTATGAACTATTTACGACTGTTAATTTTTGTTTGTGAGATCAGTATGTTTTAATCGTGTCTCCACATCACTTATGCACCCTGCCTATCACTAGGCTCTATATGATTTCTTTAATGATATTCAAGTGCTAATTGAGATGTTACTTATCAACATGTTGTCACAATAAACTAGGTGAAGGTAAAATAACAAATGAAGAATGTATTTGTCTACGCATTTGTGTTAAGGACTGTCTAGTAATGTATCTGTTTAAATGTCTTGTAAATTGGGTGTAAGTGGTTTACTCATAAAACATGTCTCCATATTTCAGAAGTGGTATTGATGCTGGTTCTTATTCCTCAAATTTCAAACTGCGCACTAGGTATTGTTATCAATGCATTTTGATGACAAACATGATCATGACAATCAGTTATATGAGCATCTTCACTCTATTGTGTTAGAAATCTGTTGTCCCTTGTTTCAAGACAATTTGTTTTGTTGTGTTCCAGCATCTACAGTTTATTTTCACTTATCTCTGTAAATCTTCAGTTGTGTTGTGGCAAATCTGGTTATGGAAAATCTATACATGTTGGTAGTTTTTATTACTGGTAGCCTAACTGTCTTGTTACTGTTCATCGGCCGGTTTGCTGATGCCTTGATATGTTATTCTGCAACTATTCTGTAGCACATATGAATATTTTGTTTTATGCGTGCATGATCTTATTTTGTTTTCATTGTCATTATTAACATCTATTCACTCATGCACAATTTGTGATTCTACCTTGAATCCTTGAGTAACCATCATCTGAAGATACAAACAGATTAACTGGCGCAGTGTTATAGCTGATATAATGACAACTCTATAAAAAAAAAATAAAAGTAACTTTAATAAACAAAATCCATGGTCATGCAACAAACAGAAATTCCAGTACTTAGAGGCGCTCTATGAGGAACAGAGACCAGTGAGATAAAAAAATGTAGAAGTATAGCTGAAAACTGGAAACCACATCTACTGTCCCCTCAACCAAGGGCAGAAAGGCTATGTTTGTAATTGCAGTTGCTTTATATTACATGGTAATGACAGTGTTAGTAAACATTTTTTTTTTTGGTCTGTTTTTTTAAAGCTGATTTATTTAACATTATAATTGCTTAAGTAAGGCATCATTTCTCTTTTCAAGTTAAGTTTGCTTTGGATTATGCCACATTGCTCTGCAGCATTCAGTGGGCCTTTTATTTATTAGGTTAGAGGCAGCACTTTTCTTTCAACATTGGTAATCCACAATGTTACCATCTTGTCTTGGCACACGTCGGATTATCTCTTATGGATGCAAGGAAGTTATGTCAGTGATGTAAACACACACATGCTCAAACAAGCACACACACACACACACACACACACACACACACACACACACACACACACACACACACACACACACACACACACACCATAATATGATACTGTCGCCTCACCTAAAAGAGATGCATAAACTCATGCATGGACATACACACACACACACACACACACACACACACACACACACACACACACACACACACACACACCATAATATACTTTATGCTCACCTAAAACAAGCAAATATATGCATATACTCATGCATGGACACGCACACACACACACACACACACACACACACACACACACACACACACACACACACACACACACACACACATGGACGCACGCACACATACACACACACACACGGACGCACACACACAAATACACACACACACACACACACACACACACACACACACACACACACACACACACACACACACACACACACACAACTCCAGGTGAATGAGCATGGGTTTGTATAGTGACAAAAATAGCTCTGCAGGCAGTTGCATGAATTACATGTAACACCAAAATGCATTCCTCTCAATAAAATGTTATACTAGTTGCTGTAGTCTACAAGAAGAAGCCTGCTGCATTTTCATTGCTAAAAGAATGTATGACTTGTTGCATCCCCCAGTCTTTGACAAACAAAAAAGTGAAAGGTAGCACATCTTCTCATTATTTTTGCTGTACCACCATGTAAATGGAATTGTGCCCTTACTTATTTGAGGAACATGTGACATCTTGCTCTGATACAATTTCACATTTGTTAATTCTTGTGTCACAGCAATTTCTCTTGCATCAGAAAAGTTAAATTCTATGCTGTTATTATTGTTGCTTGGCAGTGGTTTATCTGTCTGCCAATATTTCAAATGCGTGCATGTTGAAGTTAACTGAATATTCAAGCTGCCATTTAGCACTGAAAACATTAGAATGTGCTAACTAGTATTTTAACAATGTTTCTGATATTATCTTTGAATGCCTGCTACTGACATCATTGTGAACCATTTCAAGAAGGTAGAAATCAGATCTGGTAAAGTTGTCAGAAACCTTGGCATACTTAAAATAATGCCTTTTTGATATCTTCATTATGGGTGGAGATGTAAATGTAGTGTTGGAAAAGTGTTAATCATACTGTCAGGTTTATTTTAATGTAGCATTTTTATTTTAGATCATAACAGCTGCCTGTATAGTGACCTGCGGTAGTGGTGCTGCGGTAGCGTTGTCACCTCACAGCAAGACGTTGTCCCGTTCGATTCTCAGCTAGAGCGGCTTCTGTCTGGAGGCATGCTTGAATGGGCGTGCCTTCATTGAAGGCTGTGCATCAGGGCTGGTAACTCGGCACGTAAAAATCCACTACAAAACATTAGGGGACCGGAGTTCCACTGTGGCAACCCCTAACCAGGATAAGCTGAAAGACACAACAACAACAACAGCTGCCTGTATAGCAAATGCATTTTTAAAGTCCATATTATTGAAATACTAACAAACCAGTATTTTTTTTTAATTAATTGTCATGATTTTCACCTGAACTTAAGTAAAAAGATAACTGATTCACATGCTCTCCAATGTTTATCATTATATCTACTCTGATACAATCTCACATTGGTTAATTCTTGTGTCTAACATCCACTTTTCTTACATTACAAAAGCTGAATGGCATGCTGTTGTTGGCACTGCCCAACAGTGATTTATCTCTAGCTGCTCTGGTTTGATTTGTTTCATTACAGGGTACATCAGGGATTTTAAACAATGTACATGTATGCAGTCATTATGCATCTGAGCAAGGATGACTGATGCCACTGCTGTTTTTCATTTAGGGATGCAGGATCCTAGCTGCTGAGCTTAGAGATGTTTTCTCAATAATGAATACCACAGCTCAAAGAACTCGGCATAGCACAGGTAGCCACTCATAGTGCTGTGTAACAGGTTGTCATTCTTGGCCACTTAGCTTATCATATATTTAAAAGTTGGTCTTGGGGATTGTGAAGTGGAAGAAAGTCATAGAAAAACAATATAACAAATACACACGTATATACACACACACACACACACACACACACACACACACACACACACACACACACACACACACACACACACACATATATATATATTGCACATGTATACATAATCTCTTAAAATAAAAGAAAATTTGTTCTGTTTTACAGTGTTCTCAACACGTATCATTTGAATTGTGTTTTCAAAAAAATGGAGTTAAAAATCTTTTGACAATTTTTGTTTTAAATGTTAAACTTGTTTATGATTTGCTCAAGAAGTACGTACACTGTTTATTTTGTGAAGCAATTGCATTTATATTACTACAGACAACACATACTATAATTGAACTTAATGCTAGCTGTCCTATTCTTGTTACTCACATCCCAAAGCTGGTACTGACAGTTTGAAGCAAAATGTTGGATTTCACTAAGGCAGACACAGCACTACATATGACAGGCCTTAAGTTTTCTGTAAGAAACTGATGCCTTAGGCTCAGAGATAAAGAACAATGATTCCCAGTCTGAATAATCTGTCTTTTCCCCTGGGGCCTACTTTCAAACCTACTCAGATCAAAACGACAGAATGTGATTCCATTCTGATTGCTGAAAAAGGTCATACATGGCATAGAGTTTTTGGTGGTTATAGCTCAGCATATTGAGCAGAAGAAATTCTAGTCAAAATATCCATTAGCTCATAGTGGACAGATGAAATGATGCTGGCATGCTTCTTGCTCTGCTTTTTACAGAGAAAAAAATGTCTCCTCATCATCTCTGTCAGTGGTCTTACTATCACATGAAATATAGTTATTAATAGTACAGTCTTTTTTATAGACACATTAGTGATATAAAGGAAAAGTACTGCTTTGTTTTATTTTTTAAAAATGCATGTAAAAATAAACTTCAGTAAAAGATAACCACTTGATATTTAAAACTCAACATCAGAAAAATATTTGCAAAACCATTTACTATCTAAAACTCTTAGTTCACAGAATAAATGAAGTTAAAGCAGAAATGTACCAACATGCCACATACATACATACATACATACATACATGTGTGTGTGTGTTTGTGCGTGCATGTGAGTATATGCATGTTAAGTGCACATGTATGTGTTTCAGTTTGATTTTGTCAAATGGTCTGTCGTGGAATATTGGCCAAAAACATCAAAGCTCGATTCAGGAAAGCTACAAAATGGATTTAACATGCCCTGTTCTCCACTGCAGACCGACCCAGGAGTTGGTATATTTAGTTAGGGGGGAGGGGGGTGCAGCCTCCAACACTGAGGGGTATGGAGGGCATACCCCCCACCTAGATGGGTTTTACTTAGCTCGGCCTGTCATTTACAGTTGACCACATATTACTTGCCCTGGTAAAAATCGACCATTTGCACAGTCATAGAACAACCAGCACTATTCAGTAGATCACCACTGCTTTTTGAATTATAGCTCAGGTGAGCTAAAATAAAGTCAGCTAATTATGATACACTATCAACAGGTTTATGAGGTGAGCACCAACACTTTGTAGAGCAACTGTTTAGACAAACATACACACCTATGTCTGCATACATGGATTCACTTCAGAATCTCTAAAACACAAAATATCAAATTTCAAAAGACTGACACCAAAATCTTGAAAGTTCAAAACGTTGAAAACTCAGAACACTGAATTTCATAACATTAAAAAAAAACAACTCTGAGATCACACTCAACAGAACAAAATGGTAAACATAGCGTTACGTGCTTCAAGATGCCTTTTGTAACCTTAGTCATGTTCCCATCTAACTTGCTATACTACAACATAAGTCATCTTAGTGTAGGGAAGTGCAATCTCGGAGTTGATATATTTAAGTAGCGGGGGGTGTGGGGGGGTGCAGGGGTGCTTGCTCCCCTGCTTATATTTGAAGAAGTGTAATATGTTTTTGTATGTAGTTGTGCTGGATTATAGTAAGTGTTGGTGTCCTGTATTTTTTTTCAGTGTTATGAAATTCAGTGTTTTGAGTTTTCAGTGTTTTGAACTTTTGAGATTTTGATCTCAGTCTTTTGAAATTCAAGATTTTGGGCTTCAGAGATTCTGAAGTGAATCCGTATACACACACAGGCACTGATGATGCCAGAGGGAGAAACCGGTCTGTGTATTGCCAGATCAGTGTTGCTTTCTTAATGATTGCCATGATATTCGTTTTGCAGTAAAGGCTATTGAGCATATTATTTAATGTACTTGACTTATTTATGCCCTGATTCATTTACATTAGGGGCGAACTGGATCCTACATTTTGGGTGCTGGACTGGATTTGCATATATATATATATATATATATATATATATATATATATATATATTTATATATATAGATATATATATATCTCCCTATACCCTAAAATGAAATTAATCACAAATTGAAGACCTACTAACCTGGGTATCTACTAACATACCCACATCTTCCAGAAAACTATTATCCTATCTTTGGAGAATATTACATCCACTTTTGCCATATTCAATCCCCTTTCATGCTCAGACCCTATAAACACTTTGAACTATACCTAACAAATAACCATCCAAACTAGATTGAAAAAAAAAAAAAAACAGCTCAGTCTTTGACTGCATACTGAACACTAAGCCTGAAAGAATCTCATTCTTAGGCATATTAACAGATGCACTAATTGACCATCACCCTACATTTTCCATCTGTCAAGACACCAACAACTCTAAACTCCTCCATTTTATCACAGTCAGAAACCTCAAAACATCATCAAAAATAACATTATCAACATATTTAAACAATGTCCCTGGTCTCAACGTAAAGAGCTACCATGTAATAAAGTCACTGACTTGTTTTATACCACATTTCTCATGATACTAAACAACAAAGCACCACCAACTAGTAAATGAATCAGATGGAACCCCATCTCATGACTATCCACCCCCCTCCCACAAAAAAAAAACAAAAAAAAAAAACAAGCAAATAATGAATGATGGGAAAAGCTTGAAAACTTGGGCTTATCAGCCAGACTGCCAAAAATCTCCAAAACTATAGGGAGGTATGTAACCTAGATATAATTCAGACAAATGCAATGCAGATAAAAATAAATATTATTTTAACATCCTGAAAATACAAAGCAACCAACCCAACAATTTCTGGTCCACAATCAATAATCTCGTCAAGCCTGGTAAGCCCTTCTAATGACACCTACTGCCAAATGAATCAGATGATACTATCATCAACAAATTTAATAACCATTTTAATAATTTAGCCACAACAATAGAAGTTCCAGGATGCAAAAAAATCACTAATAACCAAACATAATGCACCCAGCGGCCATCGACAAAAACTCCACTTTATTAGAACCAAACACCGTCGAAAGCCATTAATTGTTAAGCGCTTTCATCATAGACAATGACTTCAACAGAACAATTCTTGGAAAATCCCACAAACTTCAGAAATTTGCACAGATTCTCCCAGTTAATAAAAACCCAAACTCGGTTAGATAAAAAAAAATAGACACTGAATACTGGATTGGATCTTATCCGATACACCATCACGTGTTAGTCAGGTTGTCTCCCAGCTAGCTTAAGTGACCACCTACCCACCTACCCCCTTAACAAAATCTACATTCCCCCCAAATCACTATATTTAGGTGCATGCATAACAGAACAAACCTTCTTTCTCCAAACCTTCATATCATCCTTACAACAATGTGACTGGTCTCCCCCCCATCCTCATTACCATCAGACATTGCAGTATCATACTTCAAAGATACTTTCTTGAATATACTAAATAGCATGCCCCCCAACCCCCATTAGAACTACAAGAACAAAGGCAAACTATGCCCCATGGCTAACCAAAGAGACAAAACTCCTTTTTCAAAACAACAGATAAGGTTTGGTCACAATATCAGTCCAAAAAAAAAAAAAACCCTGGCCAGATGAACTATTATCAGCAACTAAGAAATAAATAAAAAAAGGTGAAAAATGACAAACAATTCTACTATATAGCAACCCAACAAAAATACCAATACATTCCCCAAAAATTCTGGACAACTATTCATCAGCTCTTACATCCATGGAAATCTGTAACCCCTGCTCCCTAGACCACAAATACACTAGATAGTATAGCCACTCAATTCAATACCTAATTCACCAGTTCCGTTCTAAACTTAACCAAAACAAATAGTACTGTGCTAATAAAAATACCTGCTAAACCCAATGAAACATCCAACAGTTTTTCTTTTAAGCCCAATCAAACTAGTACTATAAAAAGAATGGTTCACAAACTTAAATCTACTACCCTTGCTGCTGACAAACTACCCACTGATTATTATAAGTTAGCTGCTGATGTCATAGCCTATCCAATCTCTATACTCATTAATTGTGACAAAGCTGAGCATCAAGTTCCCAAAATCTGGAAAACATCCTACATAATACCCATACACAAGGGGGGAACCTGTTCAGACCTTTCTATGTACAGATCAATCGCAATTCTGCCACCCTTATCCAAATTCTTCAAAAAATGTATTCACTCCCAACTCATGAAAAAACAACTTTCTTATAATCTTCTAACTAACACCTAACATGGATTTTGACCTAACCGTAGCATCACTACAGCTCTATTCAGCTTTATGGACACCATCAACCATCTCAGAAATAATGAACATATAATCTCAATATTTCTAGACATGTCCAAATCCTTTGAAACAATCTTCAACCAAGGACTTCTACATGAACTCCTGTCTCTTAAACTAAGCCATTCTGCTCTTCAGTGGTCCCATGACTACCTATCAGATTATCATCAAGCCATGAAACTGCAAAATGTATTCTTCCCTACACTACCTATTACACTAGGTGTACCTTGGGAGTCAGTTTTAGGTTCTCTCCTATTCAGTATCTTTACTAACAAGCTCCACTCTACTAAAAACCTGGCCACAATCATACAATATGCTGGTGACACCATGCTCATCTCTGCTGGCCCTTCCCTCTCTAAACTTCAAGAAAAAAATCCAGCTTGCTTTCTCTGCAGTAGAATCCTGGCTTGCTAACTCTCACTTAATCCTAAATTACAATAAGACAAAACTAATGATGTTCTCAAATAATAAGCCCTCTGACCACTGCTCATCCTTCCAAATCTATTCAGCTAATAACACCAACAGTGAACCAGTATCACACAGCAAGCTATTTGGAATTATAATTGATAAAAACATGAAATTCGATAAGCATCTGTCAACTGTTATAAAGTACACATAAAGCTAGGCTCACTCTCTACAGATCTCAACCATAACTCACTGACTTCAAGAGACAGTCTACTGCCAGGAGTCAGGTCTCCCCTCCTCTATACCTCTGTCATCTTCACCAACCTGAAGAAAACCAATCTAGCTAAACTAGACACTTGTTATAACAAGGGTGCTAGATTGGTTAATTACTCCCTATACAGATCACACCACTGTAATGCCTTACAACAGCTAAACTGGTTAGAATTACCTAAAATCCTTACATTCACCCAACTTATAATAGCTCACAGCATAGTACATCAACCTGAAAAATGCCCAGCTCTTCAAGACCTAATTAAAACCCAATCTAGTACAAGGTAGCTCAGATATTCTGACAAGCTTTTGTTGCAAGTCACTAAGGCCAACAATTTTTATGGAGATTATCTCTACTCCAAATCATCTCCAGAACATGGCATTTGACTCACCAACACATGCTATTCACTGGTAACCCCCCCCCCTCACAAAAAAATTTTAAAACACTTCTCAAGTCTCCACTATCTAACTCCTGGCTTTGCTCCTGTTTAAATCCCAACTGGACACTATCTCTATTTAATCCTTCTTGAAACATACCAATAACAAATCTTGACTGTATTAAGCTACCCTTAAAACTCTTACTCCTACTTATTTAAACTCTAAAACATATATCTAACTATGTTTCTCTAAATATTATAATCTTTGTAGTTGTGTGATGTTGTTTCTTAATTGGATGATGTTTTTTATAACACATTTATAATTATTATTAAACAAAGGAGCTAAAGTCGATCATCTCATCATATGTTTTATATTCTTCTTGTATTACATGAATTCTTTGTAACTTATGGGACTTTTTTGAAGGTCTCAGCTTGAGTTTGTATTTCTTATATTATGTATTCTCTGTGGGGTGATTTTTGTTGTCTCATCATATGATTGTAGTTTCTTTAGATCATGTTTTCTCTGTAACTAGTGGGGATCCCCCCTGGCCTCCGCTAAAAACGAGTTACCCACCCAGTTTGACTATCCTGGTAAACAAACATAATATAAAATAAATAAATAAATACATTTTATTACTGGCATACTTCATTTCTATTATGTAGATTTTGTGAATATAGTGGCTATAACTATTTTTTAAATTGCAGGAAATGTGAAATGTTCATTTTTTTTTGGAGTACTTCATTTAAAATGTGTGTGTATTTCATTTAAGGAGGATTAGTTCAGGTGTTTTTGGAGGGCCATTGCCTCTGTTTTTTGTTTACCTTGTTTAAACATTTACTTTAGTTTTTTAGACAAAAAAATAAACATGGAGGGTTTAGATGACTTGATCAAGTGCTAACAAAGTAGCTAATGTTGACACAGCAATAGTACAGATAGTAGCTTGTCATTATACAGATAACTAAAAAATAATTTTCACAGTGTTCCAGATGCTTCTATTTTGTCTATTTCTTACAAGCATATACATTTTTGCAACAAAGGACAAACAGAAATACCCTACATAAATCAAGGGTTCTATAACATAATATTGAAGTATTAAAAGTTTGAATCACTAAACTTCGAACTTTAATGATCAAACCTTTAATACTTTGAATGTCAAAAAAAAAAAAAAAAAAACATTTTAAGCCCAAAATAAAATAAAAAAAATGTTCTATGCATGGGGGCAAGCCTCCCTGCACCCCCCCCCACACCCCCTGCTACTTAAAATATACCAACTCCGAGATCACACTACAGAGCAGTAAAGGGAAATCTTCCCTTCCTGCACTCTATGGCGATCTCCGTTATATGATTCGAGGTTTTAAAACTTCAATCATTAAAGGTCAACCTTTAGTGATTCGAAATTTTAAACCTTCAAACATATGATAGGAACCCAAATCAAGCGGTCCTATAACCAAAGTTCAAAATATTCTTTGTGTGTTCTGCCATCATCAGCACCATTTTCCCAAATATAATCAATGTTCAAGGGCTCGTATATTTATTTTCATTTATATTGATAACATTCAGCACATTCCAGCTAATCATCATCATTTTCATCTGCAAACCCCATTTCCTATCTTTACATGGCATCAAAGTGTCACATCAATAATAGCCAATATGACCTAATCACCTAGAGGCAATGTTTCAGCCATAAAATGTCTAGCCCTGATGCATTCATATTACTTAAATATTGAAACATACACACACACACGCACACACACACACACACACACACACACACACACACACACACACACACAGATATATATATATATATATATATATATATATATATATATATATATATATATATATATATTAAGTCTTCCTTAATTGCTCATTTTGCTTGACAAGTAAACCTGATAAACATGTTGAGCCTTACACAAAATCATACAAACACATGACCATCTGTGGGAAACTCTGATTGTACACAGGTCGCCAAGACAACAAGGACTGGAAAACTGTCATGCACATACCTCTCAAGTGTACCCCACTATGAGTTAAGTTTCTCAATTTATGCTTTAAGGAGCTATGTTCCTATATTGAAGGGCAGTTTCATGCATTAAAGAGTCAATTTAATTAAATGAAACAGACGGTAAATTACAATGAATAATATGAGAGCATTATGTGATTCCTAGGTGCAGCTGTCAGTATGCTGTTAACAAGAGTTCTGCATGTCCACATCTGTTCCGCTTAGGACAGACACATGTCTCTGTTTGTTCAGCATATGACAGATGTATTTATTGAGAGATTCCCATGTCCCCATTTGTTCATCATATGACAGATGTTGTCAATGAGAGTTCCACATGTCCCCATTTGTTCGGCATATGACAGATGTTAGTGAGAGTTTCACATGTCCCCATTTGTTCAGCATATGACAGTTGTTAGTGAGAGTTACACATGTCCCCATTTGTTCAGCATATGACAAATGTTGTTAGTGAGAGTTCCACATGTCCTGATTTGTTCAGCATATGACAGATGTTGTTAGTGAGAGTTCCAAATGTCCCCATTTGTTCAGCATATGACAGATGTTGTTAGTGAGAGTTCCACATGTCCCCATTTGTTCAGCATATGACAGATGTTGTTAGTTGGAGTTCCACATGTCCCCATTTGTTCAGCATATGACAGATGTTGTTAGTGACAGCTCAACATGTCCCCATTTGTTCAGCATATAATGGTACTGTTAGTGATAGTTCCACATGTCCCCATTTGTTCAGCATATGGCAGATGCTGTTAGTGAGAATTCCACATGTCCCCATTTGTTCAGTATATGACAGATGTGAGAGTTCCATATGTCCCCATTTGTTCTGCACATGACAGATGCTTTTAGCGAAAGTTTCACATGTCCACATTTAGTCAGCATATGACAGATGTTAATGAGAGTTCCACATGTCCCCATTTGTTCATCATATGTCGGATGTTGTTAGAGTTCCACATCCCCCCTTTGTTCAGCATATGACATATGTTGTTAGTGAGAATTCCACATCCCTCCATTTGTTCAGCATATGACAGATGCTGTTAGACTTCCACATGTCCCTGTTTGTTCAGCATATGACAGATGTTAGTAAGAGTTCCACATGTCCCCATTTTTTCAGCATATGACAGTTGTTGCTAGTGAGAGTTCCACATGTCTCTATTTGTTCAGCATATGACAGACGTTAGTGAGAGTTCCACATGTCGCCATTTGTTCAGCATATGACAGATGTTGTTAATGAGAGTTCCACATGTCCCCATTTGTTCATCATATGTCAGATGTTGTTAGAGTTCCACATCCCCCCCCCCCTTTGTTCAGCATATGACAGATGTTGTTAGTGAGAATTCCACATCCCCCCATTTGTTCAGCATATGACAGATGCTGTTAGACTTCCACATGTCCCTGTTTGTTCAGCATATGACAGATGTTAGTGAGAGTTCCACATGTCCCCATTTTTTCAGCATATGGCAGATGTTGCTAGTGAGAGTTCCACATGTCCCTATTTGTTCAGCATATGACAGATGTTGCTAGTGAGAGTTCCACATGTCCCCATTTGTTCAGCATATGACAGATGTTGTTAGTGAGAGTTCCACATGTCCCCATTTGTTCAGCATATGACAGATGTTGTTAGTGAGAGTTCCACATGTCCCCACTTGTTCAGTATATCACAAGTGTTGTGTTAACTTTGGTGGTGTTCAATCTTTTGTTTCTGTTACTTTAATAGTTCTCTTAAAGAGTTTATACAAGAAATGAATTGATATTATCAAACGCCCCACTAGGACCTTTTGGTATTGGTCTAATGGTATGTTTTAAGCTTGGATTTGGATCAGATTATGCAAGATTACAAAACTAAATGGCTTTAATGAAAATCTGTTGAGCTGAGTAACACAAATATGTCTGAAAGGCTGCATGCCAACATAATTCCTAAAGGGCTTTACATTTTGATTTTTTTCAAAGGAAAGGCAAGCAATATATACAGCTTTTGAGAGAGAATGGTTGGCAATTTGTGAGAGAACCAATAAGGATTACTCAAAAGCAAACTATAATTATTACATCTATGTTCCAGGAAATTAGTGTAAAATGTGTTTGTCTGCAAGACAGTGTGTTTTTTACTAGAGTGTCCACTGAAGATAAAAATATCAACTACTGTAAACTGAGGAAACTCGTTTGTGAAAGAAAATGATGGGCAGAGTTTCCTTCAAACACAGCAGCTATATGCAGGTCCAGTCTGAGTTTTGATAAGACACACTTATAGTCATTATATTGGTTTTTTTTTGTTTGTTTATTTATTCATTTATTTATTTATTTATTTATTTTTTGCTATAAACATTTTTTAGAGTATTCCACCAAATGCAGATTCAATCCATATGTAAATAACCATGGACAGTTCAAATAGGTCCATACAGACAGTTGCATAGGTCCATACAGACAGTTGCATGCATCTCAGACTTTTCATTAACAATGTTTTATGCTGACATTCCAATGAAGGCACTATTGGGGCTTTCCATAGAACAAGTGAGAAGCTGATGCTTACATGTTACTTGTTTTTTTTTTTTTAAAGAAAGCTGATCCTTTGACTCGAACCTGTGTAAAAGGAGGAGATCTTGTTGTTCAGTCTTCTGCACATATTTATATCTATCTGCATGCATATATGTATATGCATATGTATATGTGTATATGTGTGGGGTCTATATTACATCACCGAACGCTTAAAAAAGTGAATTGTGATTAATCGACCCTATGTAAGTGAAAGCTTACAATGTCGAACTGTCAGAACAGCGATTTTTTTCCAAGGGAAAAAAATCGCTATTCCAAAAAAAAAAAAAAAAAAGAAAACACGTAAAACATTACATTAAGTAGGGGGCTTTGCCCCCCATACACCCCAATGTGGGGGTCTGTGCACTCCCCCTACTTAAATATACCGACTCCAAGATTGCACTACAGTGCCAAAAATGGCAAATTAACAAAGTGGCCAAGCGAATTCTTTCCCAGGGCAAGAATTCGCTTAAAAGCTGCTTTGATATTTTGCCTTTTTGGTCTATCTTCAACCAAGACGCATTCGAAGGAATGCGTCTTCGGTCTTGTAATAGGAACCCTATGTGTGTGTGTGTGTGTGTGTGTGTGTGTGTGTGTGTGTGTGTGTGTGTGTGTGTATGTATATATATATATATATATATATATATATATATATATATATATATATATATATACACATATATATATATCTATATATATATATATATATATATATATATATATATATATATATACACACACACATATATATATATATATATATATATAAAAAAATATATATATATATATATATATATATATATATATATATATATGAATATTTTGACTGAGCTATTTGCATGAAGTTCTAATTTTGTAGAGAAAAATCACTCACCCGTTCTTTTATATAATTTCCTTGGTCACCTCCTACTAGTGTCTGACTTTTTTCCTGCTGATACGTATTATCCGGATAATAACACATGGGAGTACCACCAAATTTATCTTTGTCATTGGAAATGCAACTGTAGGAAAGGAGCAAGTGAATGCAGCAGGACTGGCACCCCACCATGGGAATATTTGCATTGTCTTGTAGTCCAGTCAGTATAACTACTGCTATGGCTCACCTTGTAAATGCAGTGTTTTGTATAATATTAAAGCAGAGAATAACAGATTCAAATGCCTTCTGGCCTGTCTTTTGTTTTCTGTTTCAGGTATGAAATGTGTAGCATCACTCTCATATTTGTTTCCTTGACACCTTCAAGTATGTCTCCTGTTATGGTGTCACAACACAGAGTAATGAGTTCCCATCACATGATTTTTTTTTCCATGATAGTACAATACATTGATAACACTCTGATGATGATGTCAGGACTGATGCAGGTCAGTAAATCACCTTCCTTTACTATATCCCACCTAAACCATTTGAGTTCCACATTTTCTATGTTCAAGTACGTTAAACTGATATCAGTGTGTATGTGCCATACCCTCTTCTCCACTGTGCTCTAAATCCCTGATTTGGTCAGCAGGTCCCTCTTCACTCTTGTGTCAGTTTCTCAATATTCTTGCTTTGCTACCACCATTAAACTATACCCTTAGCTGCCTTACCCTTGCATTCTTCCATAAAGTATTCATCTGCATATCTTTCACATTAAATAATAACAATTGATTAGCACCTTAGCATCGCCACCTGTGTGATCAGTTTTACATTGATTACCCTCGACACTTGCCAATCTTTAATGTTTACAACAGCTACCCATACTTTACTCTGTCAGCTGGTTAGTCTAACATGATCTTTTAACAAACCCTACTACAGTTGTGACGATGATCTACTTGTTACACACACACACACACACACACACACACACACACACACACACACACACACACACACACACACACACACACACACACTGTCCTGGTTACAGGTATTGTTAATGAACCTCGGGGATCATTGTGCATATATTGTAAACAGTGTTCGCTTGGCTGCTTTCATTGGCATGGCATTTCGGAATCCCTGGGTATATTAAATGCCAGTAAAGCCAAATATAAAACAGTCATAACATTCACATGAAAAAGCAATTTTTATAGATCCTCCAACACATAAAGTATAAAATAAAGCTTATTATGCCTAAATATTAAATATAAAATAAAACACAATGCAGCTTAAAAAGCATTTAATTAAACATGTAAAAATACTAAATATTCATATAAAGCAAAATAAAATTGCAACAAGAATTGATAAAAAATAAAATAATCTAGTAACACAAAGGAAAAAATGAATTCACTATACTATTTATAAGAAATAAATTAAAAATCATACCATATGAAAAAAATGTGAAAACCTCATTGATGTGCTGAAGGAAGACATTATCATCCCTTCATATTATGCAGTACATAAAGCTAAACAATTTAAAATGAATATTTTATCCATCCACAGGCAATAAATACATTTCATGGTAGACAAGAAGGCATTACATTAAAATTGAAACAGAATATTTTGCTTCATAGAGATGCAGATATTCATAAACTTTGCATTCCTGCTTTATTGGAAAGGCACACCCAGACTCTGCTCCACTTTTCTGTGAGGGAACTGTTGGTTTGCTTTTTATTTGTTGTATTTTGTATTAGTTTATTGCCTTTTTATATTTTGAGTGCTGTGATTTGTTTTCTTTACCTTGTGTTTTGCTTGTGTTCTGCTTTTAACTGCATATTAAAACTTCAAAAGACACCACAGCTCTGTCTCTTGTGAGTCAGGCAGAAATTTCTCCCCACTCTCCCACCCTGTCACTGCCGTGTTCTTAAATACCACTGTCTTTCTAGCTGCCTGCCTATTATGTTAATTTGACCATATATCTCATTTCCTCTCTGCTTTCACTGGCTTGTACAAGCACAAAATTATCATTTTGTGTAATCACTCCCCTTCAACTATTTAAATTTATTGACCATTCTACTGTATTCCATAGTACCGGAATACAAAAGTGACCACCCCCTTTCAATCTATCTTGCTGTTTTAAAAATAGTGACTCTCCACTAAAACTTAACTTTTTAGACAGGTAAAACTTATGTTACCTACTTTCACATCTAACTTCTATAGTGCAGACTGCAGTGTTTAGGATAAACCATTTTTTTTTTAATCTTACCGTTTAGCAACCCTGTGACTAGCACTTGTTCTAATACCTGCTGGAAAGCACTAGGAAGCCTTGAACTGATACAAACATTCAGCTCTCCTTGTTAATAAGGAGAAATAAAGGACTGTTTTTACCATTCTGCATTGGTATATACTTGCCAGTGGACTCCATTCCATGTTTTTGATTTACAATAAGGAGAAATTAATCATAGGCACTAAACAGCCTATAACTGCAAAGTAGCTTGCTAAGGTAAGGGAAAACAGCTCCTGTACTTTTAAAAAAAAAGCACCAAACCAGGCATGTCCAAGAGTCAGCTTCCATTGATTTCTCCTGTCCACCTGGTGAATCTAGGCATACTGGGGCAATGCAGCAATTGCCTCATGTACACAGACAACTCTGTCCTCCTACCACCCAACACTACAACATGTGAGAGATGCACTTACATAGCCAAACTGGAAGCAAAGCTCTCTCCACCCAAGATTGTGCTAGACAGTCAAGACGAGAAGGTTAATGCCCGCACTACACCTCAAGCAACACATAGCCTTTCTAAACTCACACCACCAACACCCACACATAGCAACACTAAACCCACATGTGTGGATGCCCTTAACTGTAACCTGCCCAAGCAATAAGGGCCTCTGAAGCTGAAACGTAAACAAAAAACAATCACAACCAAAGTGTCACATAGCTCACAACACCAGTGTGCCACCCAGCAACAGCCCCTAAGGCAAGACAACGTACCTAACACTTTAGTCATAGGTGACTCTATAGTCAGGCATACTGATGTCCCACTCACCAGGCTGAACAAGGAGAAAATTACAGTGAGCTGCTTGCCGGGTGCCAGGATCTGCCACATAACTCATGCACTCAAGTCACTCCACAACAAGTACAAATATGACTCCGTCATTGTCCATGTTGGAGTGAATGACTTGAGACATACCTCTCTGGACTACATGAAAAGAGACACGGAAGAGCCCTTGGATCATGTGGCCCAGGCAGGTATGACCCTAGCCCTGAGTAGCACCCTGCCTTTGCCCAGAATGATACCACAATATAAGGACAAAATTATTGACTTCAACAATTGGCTAAGCTTCTGGTGTCATTCAAAGGGGATCCAGTATCTGTCTGCCTGGGACAACATGATCGACAAACCATGATGCTTTGCCAGAGATGGTCTGCACCTGTTGACCCTGGGATTCAGGTTACTGGCTAAGGCTCTTGCCACCCCTATATTGCCTATTTTAGGCAAAGTTCAAAGGACAAAACCACCACTGTAACAGGTACAAGCATGTAAAATCAATGCTAGAAGTCTAAACCTCAAAATGCACTCTCTCTCGAGGCACTCCTAAAAATGGAGAACATCGATATATGTGCAGTAACTGAGACCTGGTTCAAGGCTCCAGAGAACACCCTTGCATTACCAGGCTAAAACTCTTACCACACTTTTCGGCCACCAAACCTGGATCGAAACACTAAAGGCAGAGGAGTGTCCATATTCACCAAGGATATTCACACCACCAGGTTAGTTGCCCAACACAATGCATCTGAAATTCTCCAGGTGCAACTAACACTAGGTAAGACTGCAATCCAAATTGTAGCTTGCTACAGATCCCCCACCTTGCCCCAAGATTCTCACTACACCTTTTTAAACATACTGGAAAATATTAATATACAACCAAACATCCTAATACTGGGTGATTTCAACTACCCTGCCATTAACTGGGAGAACTATTTGTGTGCCAACACCTTTGCCCAACGGTTCTTGGAATTCATAAATTCCAATGCTCTAGATTACCTAATCCATAGCCCCACCAGGAGCTCCAATATCCTAGACCTGGTCATTACCAACATGGGAAATTGATGCTCCACACCTATGGTCTCCCCCTCATTAGTCAGGTCAGACTATAAACTAATCACACTTAACATCCACATCCTACCCCCCCCCCCCCCCATAAGGAAACCTCCATAAAAAACGTCTCCAAAGCCAACTTCATGCTACTAAAGTCAGAAGTTGCAAACTTCATGACACCCATGCAGACGGGAACTGAAAGTTCGACTGCTGAGTCCTACACTAAGGCACTGTATGAGCACATCCACTCATGCATGAATCGTGTCATCCCAAATAGAACCAAGATGGTCTCCTCCAAAAAAAGGAAGCCAATGTGGTGGCCCCCTGCCATAAACAAACTTTACAACAAAAGGAAGAAACTGTTGCAGAAAAGTGGAAAATTCCAGGATTTAAAAAACTCCCTTAACAGACTAAGTAAGAAGCTAAGATCCCTCATAAAATCCTCCAAAGCTAGTTATGAAAATAAAATTGCCAAAAATTCCAAAAACAACCACAAGGCATTCTATGACTATGTCAAGAATCTAAATGGCAATGTTCAGATCTGCTCTGAGCTAAAACAGAATGACATTAAATATACTGATCCCAAGGATATTGCCAATATCCTGCAAGATCAATTCAGTGCCAACTCCACCCCCCCCCCTCACTCCCTAAATGGCCCATCTCAATACCAGAAGATTGCCAGATTCCGGTAATAATGGTTACACAGGTAAAAAATGCACTCTCCAAAGCTAAGAATACAGCATCCATGGGACCAGATGATATCCCAGCCTATGTACTAAATGAACTACAAAATGAACTGGCACCTCACCTAAGTGTCATGTTTAATCATACCCTCACCTCAGGATCCATGCCCACTGAGTGGTTTACAGTGACAGTTATCCCACTCCACAAGGGGGGATCCACTTTGGATCACGGGAACTACTGCCCCATCAGTCTGACAAGCCTGATCTGCAAGGCCATGGAACGTATTATCATGGAACTTATAAACAAAGACTTTGGCAACCTTAACACACTGGACCCCACTCAGTTTGGCTTTGTGAAGGGCCGATCTTGTCTCCTGAACCTGATCGACTTCTTTGACTCAGTCTACAGAGCCGTGGATGAGGGTAAGGCAGTCCACACAGCCTATCTGGAGGTAACCAAGGCTTTTGACACCATCCCCCACTCTGGGATCATAGATAAACTTACTAAGCTGGGCATTAATCCTTACATCACTCGATGGGGTTGCAACTGGCTTACTGACAGAACCCACACTGTAAAAGTAGCTGACTCCAAATTCAGCTCCGGACAAGTGACAAGTGGAGTACCTCAGGGTTCAGTCCTGGCATTTCTCTTGTTTGGCATCTACTTCTCTGAAGTACATGCCAACACTAAGGGACTCTGGCTAACAACATTTGCAGATGACTGCAAACTGGAAGCCATTATTGAATCCCCAAATGATGTGGATACTCTACAAAAGGGCCTTACAGAAACAGATGCTTGGTGCCAGAGCCATAGGCTCAAGCTCAATGCCAAGAAATGTATAGTTATCCCCTTTGCGAAAAAACATGTACCCATGAATTACCACATAGGTGGCAGTACACTAAACACTGAAAGTGTGATGAGAGACTTAGGGACACGGGTGGACAGTGGTCTCACCTTCAATAACCACATTGCCACAACAGTCAGGAAATCCTTCTATGTGGCACACCTCATCACTAAGGGATTTTCATCCAGAAAAAAAGGAGGTCTTTGTCCCACTGTACTCATCCCTCATTAGACCCATTATACAATACAACACCCCATTTGGTATGTACCTCTCAAGACATCTGCAACAACTGGAAAGGCCACAGAAATACCTCACTAAAAGACTCACAGGCCTAAAGCAGATGCCCTATGCTGACCAACTTAAAAAACTCCAGCTATACTCTGTCGCATATCATCTACTCTGAGGAGATCTCTGCTTAACATACAAGGCCATGTCAAACCCAGAAATGTTGGACATGTTACACTTAAAGAAATCCCAATCCTGCAGAGCCACACACTCCAGGGATCTAAACCATCACAATAAACAAAACATGCTGGAGGGATAGGTTCCTGACCCAGAGACTCCCCAGACTCTGGAATAGACTGCCCATACATGTCAAGCAGAGGGCCCCTTTGGCCCTCTTCAAAAAGAACCTTGATGACTGGATAGGAGAAAGGAAATTCACCCCGGGGATCATTTCAGTCACCCTGCTAGACAGGGGTCCAGGGAAGTAAATAGTGTGGGAAGAAATAGCTAGGCAATTGTTATGGCTAGGCTTGTATAGGCCCTAGGGCCGATAGCCTAGTGCCAACCTATGAACATTGAAGTATATTGTATGAATTAATGCAGATGAGTCTTCATCTGCATCTCAATTAGTTTTAGCGTTAAAACTGAATCTGTATCTTTGATTCATTTACAATACTAGCTAGCATTTTATGCTTCCATGTGTATGCTATTCTGAGTGGTACAAGGATAAGGGAATTTACGCATTTCTTCAATAATGTGTGATCTTGGAATTGGTATTTTTAAAGTAGTGGGGTGACAGTAGGTAGAAGGATCTTTCCTCCTGAGGAGGGGGTCTTTTAGTATTTTTTATTGTTTCATTTGTTCAGTGAAGGTGTTATAAAAACTCTTTTTTTGTTTGCTTTTTTTATGTAGTTTTGATGTGTAATTTGGCTTTAGATTTACCTGAGGATTCAGAAATGCCATCTCCACAATTATAGCAGGTTTGTTCACAAAGTATGTGCAGCAAGTCCAGAGTATCATTAACAATGCACTTGGCAAGGCCCGTGTGTGTGATAAAGTGTGCTCACCTCCACCTGGCATAATCAAGTCCTGCCCCTTGCTCCTCCTCTGATATCTTGACTGCCTCAACTTCCACTGCCTGTAGTGTTGGGAACTGCTTGCCCTGCAAGAGGACCCACTAATGTAACTGCTTCCTAGGTATAGTATCATGTAACATTAAACACTCAGTCAATATCATACTGCAGGGCACCATCAGCTGAATGTATACAGTGAAAGTGTGTCTTCAGCAGCCCAAACACATGCTGTATAATGTTTCTGGTTTGCAACAGTGTGCAGTTGTATCCCTGGTCTGATTGATTGAGTGGATTTCTGATGGATGTGATAAGCCAGGGCACAAGGACATATCTGGCATCACCAACAAGATGCCCTTGTGGGAAGTCATCTCACAAACTGTTGCAGTTCACATGAGTGCCATATGTGTAAATTGGGAAAACTGCTTGTGTGGCCAGCACACACATTGTACATGATATTTTGCACATTACTGCCCTTATGACAGTTGATGGAGTGGTACACTCTGGAGATTATGTTTTCCAGGTGGGCCCTTTATTTCAATGAGTGTACAGTCTATGGTCCCCTATACCTCATGGAAAACTGGCTATAGCATGTAACTGCCACATCCTGTTAGCTTTCTTCTTTGGGGTATGGTGAAACCTTGACTCCCAAATGATGAAAAATGTACAGAAACAAAAAACAAGACCCAGAAATACTGTAAAACATGACAATCTTCTAAAAAGTGACCACCAGCAAACCACTCATGAGATAAATATTTTTTATTAAAAAGTATACAAATGTTAAGCTCTTTTGTCTGATAAACAATGAACTTCTTCAGAACGAAAGCTGAAAATTACATTATTTACTTTTATCTAGTTCATACCTGTTAGATTCAGACTGTGAAAGAGATATACCCAAATAATAAAAAAATGATAAAAATTAAAAACCAATTAATAAAACTGCCATTTCAAATAAAATAAATAATTTATAACTAAGCAATCAATTTTAGTTCTTGTTGAAAATCTCATTTTAAAATCATATGTGTGAGTGAACAAAGGTGAATACTGGCTATTGTCCTAAATAAAATGTAATATGTAATATTTTTTCTCCCACGGAATCAATGAAATATAGCATTAATCTTAAAAAAACATCAAATCTATTCCCAGTATTGGCTTACTTCAATAAATTTACAAACAAAAGCTAGATAACTCAACAATCAAGATATAGCCAAAATGTGTATCCCAGATATTGATAACAAGTTAAAAATTAAAAATTAAAAACAACAATGTCTTTTAACTTGGCCTCTCTAAGGCTCAATTCTAGAGGTATAGAAATGTCCACATTTAAACCAGGGTTTTTGCAGAATATAACTGGAATTAACATAACAGTTCTTTGTACTCCAGTCTGTATGCCCATGTTCCCTTTTTTAAATCTGGGGCCACCACTTCTAAAATCCCAAATTCAAAGTTTATAAATCCATTACAGACCACATGTATTTATGCAAGGCATCGTTAACATGAATCTTAGCAGTATCGTTAATAGTGTTCATATTTTTTTTTTTGCTAATTTCTTTCAATTTTTCCAACATAAAAGCTAGAACAACCAGGAAATTTTGCAAGCTATACAAGGCCTCTGGAGTGACAGTTACCATGTTGTAATGGTATATGTCTACAGAATGCACCCTTGATACTGATTGTGTCCCGTGTAAAAATGTATAAACATTGATTACAAGACATACATTTGTGGGTTCCTCTTTTCTTGCATTCCTTGTTCTTACTAGTTATAATGTTCCTTTCTATTGCATGTTTTATCTTAAACACAATGTGAGGATTTTCTCCAAATTTATTGTGAATGAGCTCAATAACCATAAAAATTATACAGTTTTACCTGACTGATTATACTGTAACACCATAGCCCTTTCATAAGTTTGTGGGCTATAGTGTTTGTCATTATAAATGATCATTTGTCACTCTTACGTTGAAACCCCACTGCCAAAATAGGTGTGAAGCTGGTTGTTCTTTTAAGGGAAATATCTCTTCTTAAATCAGTGACGATTTTTTAGGATACCCTCCATCTAAGAACATGTTTTCCAACATGTCACATTCTATACTAAAAATACTGCAATCAGAAACTATATGTGCCAGAAAAATAAAAAGGCCATTAACTAGTCCCTTTTTCAGGGAAAATGGATGAGCACTCTGACACTGTACATAACTGCTATAAAGCTGGTTTCCTGAAAATGTTGGAAGAAAACAAACCGTCTTTTTGTATATACTTATGTTCAATTAATTGATGTGATCAGCGTGAAATGGGTGAGTAAACCTTAAAAAATGATAACACTGTTGATATAATGTGTAACTCTATTATAGGTTCATAAGTAAGTACTAGGTTAGCAACCCTTGTGGGCCAATCTAAGACTAGCAAATTTCCTTTTTCTTTTTTCTAAAATTAATCGATCCCATTTGGTTAAACAATGGCTTTACCCATTCTGTGGTTGAAAATTATATACTACCCCTAATGAGAATAACTGGGATCAAACAACAGATAATTTGAGGGAACACATACATGGGATAAAGTTTTTAGGAACTGCCTCTCTCTATTAGAACAATTGAGTTGATCAAAAGCATCATTCCACAAAACAAAAATGCCATCTAGGCAACTGAGATATAATTTATAATATTTAAAATATTTACATTTAAAAATATGTTTAGTTTCCAAGGTGAGCATAACCAAGTTTGCAAAATCAGAGAACTGACTGGCCCTGCAAGAAGGCATATTGATATATCTAAAACACAAAATACAGCTCAAGACAAAAATAATTTAGTGCTTTCATTTGTTTAATACAGAACTTCCTCAGAAACAACCATAACTCACTATCATTACACATTTATACTGTCATCAATCAAAAAAAATCAAGTAATTAACCAATCAAATTCTTAACTCTTAGTATACTGATTTTAATACTTGAAAATACAATAAACATTATACAAAAGATGTTGTTTGTGTAAAAAATATTTTCTAAAAAAAAAAAAAAATATATATATATATATATATATGTGTGTGTGTGTGTGTGTGTGTGTGTGTGTGTGTGTGTGTGTGTGTGTGTGTGTGTGTGTGTGTGCAGTGAATATTGACAAAAAAGATATTAAAAATCAGTATTTGTAAAGTAACTAAGCATTTTTAAACTTAAAAAAACACAATGGAAATGTCTTTGCTGGTGCTAGGTGCGACATCAGCCCTTAAAATAATATGCCATTTAAGTTCTAAAAATTCAAGGTATGTATTAAATACATCAATAAATCTCCCTCTATTCACTTTTTCTAGTATCATAGACTGGATTTTTTTAAAAAACCTGACAGCTGAGAGAATGTCTCACTAGTGCATTATTTGGATTTTTCTTCTTGATGGCTGCTACATTTTCTCTGATCTTACTGGCTAACTTACGAATAGTTTTCCTTATATAGAAGAATTTTCATGTAGAACATATAGCAACATACACTAATCCTTTTGTATTACAGGGATATCTACCCTTTGCTGTGTATAAAAAGTTATTGTGCTCAAAGAAAAAAGTGCTCATAGGTAAAATAAATCTTGATATATCTGCTTTACATATGTATCACGTAACTTTGAAGATACAGATACAGTCAGTATTTTAGCACACATACACGGTACCACTGGCTGTAGCTATACAGTGAAAACATGCCTTCAGCAGCCCAGGCACATACTGTATAATGTTTCTGGTTTCCAACAGTGCATGGCTGTATATCTGATCTGTTTTGTTGTGAAGATTTCTGATGGGTGTGATAAGCCAGGGTTCAAGGACATATTTGGTATCACCAACAAGATGCCTTTATGGGTCACTTGATGCCTAATGTGGGAATTGTGAAAATTGCCTGGGTGGCCTGCATTCACATTGTAGATGATATAGCACATATTACACACTACCTGGCAGTTGATAGAGTGATGCCCTTTGCAGTTCCTGTTTTCCAATTCTCCAGGTGGCACCTGTTTTTCAGTGTGGGTACAGTCTGTGGTCTCGAGTACTTCAGGGAAAACTGGCTATATCACAGAATTGTCACATTGCAATAGCTTTCTCTTTTGGGGTAAATGGAGACCACATAACAACCCAATACCCTTATACTTGGAGATTTTAACTACCCCTCTATTAACTGGGAAAATTACTCATGTACCAACACACTTGCTCAACGTTTTCTGGAATTCATTAATTCAATGCCCTGGACCAACTCATTCTTACCCCCACCAGGGGTAGAAACATCCTTGACCTGGTCATTACTAACATGGGTGACCATTGCTCTACACCAGTAATCAACTCCTCCCTGGTCAGATCTGACCACAAGCTAATCACCGTGGATATCCACATCTCACCTTCACCCCACCCAAAGGAAACTACCATAAAAAACTTCTCCAAAGCCAATTTTGGGCTTCTAAAAACAGAGGTGGCTAACTTCATGACACACATGCAAATGGAAAATAGTACATGACTGAATCATACACCAATGCACTGTATGAGCACATACACAAGTGCATGGAATGGGTCATACCAAACAGAACCAAGATGCTCTCCTCCAAAAAAAGGAAGCCAATCTGGTGGTTCCCCCACCATAAACAAACTCTACAACAGAAGGAAAAAACTGCTGCAGAAAAGGATGAAGTCCCAAGATTGGAAAAACTCCTTTGTTAGCCTCAGCAAAAAACTGAGATCCATCATCAAATCCTCTAAAGCTAGCTATGAAAACAAAATTGCTGCAGATTCCAAAGACAACCACAAGACATTCTATAGTTATGTTAAGAATCTACATGGCAATACTCACATCTGCTCTGAGTTACAGCACAAAGGCAATACATATACAGAACCAACTGATATTGCCAACATATTACCCACTTTTCACCCCCTGAAGGACCTATCACAATACCTGAGGAATGCCAAGTCCCTATTATCATGGCTACACAGGTAAAAACCGCACTGTCCAAAGCCAAGAATACAACTTCCATGGGACCTGATAATTTATTTTATTTATTTATTTAACATTTGTTGACCGGGAATGTCCGACTAGGTTCCACAGAGCCCGTTCTCAGCGGAGGCCTGGGGAGAAATGCTCCAGATGCATGTCTTTGGAATGTGGGAGGAAACCGGAGTACCCGGAGGAAACCCACGCGAACACAGGGAGAACATGCAAACTCCACACAGAAGGCACCCCAGCTGAGAATTGAACCAGAGAACCTCTTGCTGTGAGGCGACAACGTTAACCGCTGCACCACTGTGCCGCCCATAATATCCCTGGCTGTGTTTTACATGAATTAAAAAGTGAACTGGCACCACACCTGAGTACCCTGTTCAATCACAGCCTCATTTCAGGCTTTGTTCCTACCGAATGGCACACTGCTATGCTCATCCCACTCCATAAAGGAGGAGCAACTACAGACCCTGGGAACTACCGCCCCATTAGCCTAATGAGTCTGATATGTAAAGCTATGGAGTTCATCATCATAGACCTTACAAATAAGGACATATGGAATCTCCAAACTCTGGACCCCATGCATATGGGTTTGTGAAAGGTAGATCATGCCTGCTCAACCTAATAGACTTCTTCGAGTCTGTCACAAGAGCTGTGGATGAGGGCAAGGTACTTCACTCAGTCTACCTAGATTTTGCCAAGGCCTTTCTGCACTACCCCTCACTCAGGAATCACAGATAGACTCACTAAACTAGGCATCAACCCGTACTTAATAAGATGGGTTGCCAACTGGCTCACTGATAAAATCCACACTGTGAAAGTAGTGGACTCCAAATCTGACTACCAGCCAGTTACAAGTGGTGTCCCACAAGGATCAGTCCTAGGTCTTCTCCTGTTTGGCATCTACTTCATCGAAGTTCAAGCCAACACAAAGGTACTCTGGCTGTCCAAGTTCACAGATGATTGCAAACTGGGAGACATTACTGATTCTCCTGCTGATGTAGACATTCTACAAAAAGGCCTCACAGACACCAATGACTGGTGCCAGAACCATGGCCTTAAGCTCAATGCCAAAAAGTGCATTGTCATTGCCTTTGGAAAAAAATTGATGCCCATGAACTACCACATAGGCAGTAGTCCACTAAACACTGAAGGTGTGATAAGAGACCTGGGGACACAAGTTGACAGCAACCACTCCTTGATAACCACATTGCCACCGTAGTCAGAAAGTCCTTCTATGCAGCACATCTCATTACAAAAGGTTTCTCATCCAGGAAGAAAGAGGTCATAACCCCTCTCTACTCATCCCTCATTAGATCTATTATAGAATACAATGTCCCATTTGGTATGTACCTCACTAGACACCTTCAACAAATGGAAAGGTCACAAAAATACCTCACTAAGAGGATCTTAAACCTTAAAAACATGCCCTATATGGAGAGACTCAAAAACCTACAGCTATACTCTGTCCCATATTGCCTACCTAGAGGGGAATCTCTGCTTGACCTACAAAGTCATGTCTGATGCAGAGCTGCTAGATATGCTACACCTATGCTACACCTAAAGAAATCCCAATCCCTCTGTGCCACATGCTCCAGGGACCTTAACCTCATTACCACTATAAACAGAACATGCTGGAGGGACAAATTCCTAACCCAAAGACTTCCCATACTCTGGAACAAACTTCCCATTCACATCAAGCAGAGCACTTCACTGGCCCTCTTTAAGAGAAATCTTGGATGAGTGGGTGGGCAATAGGAAGTTCACCCCGGGGATCACTTCAGTGGCCTTGCTTGATAGAGGCACTGGGAACTAACTTTGGGCGGCATGATGCCATGGAATCTTCTTGGGCTAGGCATATATAGGCTCCAGGGCCATTAGCCTGGTACAAACCTATAAACCGATGAACCTATATGCTCCCCAACAGGCTGCAACATGGTAGCGAAAAATTGATTGAGTTGTCTCAGAGAGGCTACCTTAGATACTATATAGTGTCCCTATTAGGTCCGTTAGCTGAAATACATAAAGCCATACATAGGTCCATAGGTTCATAGGTGTGTACTAGGCTAATGGCCCTGGAGCCTTTAAAAGTCTAGCCCATAGGATTACTCTGGCATCGTGCCAACCGACCTTAGTTCCCAGTGCCTCTGTCAAGTAAAGCCACTGGAGTGATCCCTGGGGTGAATTTTCTATTTTCCATCCACTCATCAATATTTCTCTTGAAGAAGGCCAGTGAGGTGCTCTGCTTGACATGTATGAGAAGTCTACTCCATAGCATGGGCATTCTCTGGGTTATGAACCTGTCCCTCCAGCAAGTTCTGATGATTGTGGTAATGAGGTTGAGGTGGTGCGGAGGGATTGGGATTTCTTTAGATATAGCATTTCTAACAGAGCTAGGTCAGATATGGCTTTGTAAGTCAAGCAGTGATCACCTCTATGTAGGCAATATGAGATGGAGAATAGGAGTTTTTTTTTTAGTCTGTCCATATAGGACAAATGTTTAAGGCCTAGGATCCTCTTTGTGAGGTACTTTAGGGGCCTCTCCAGTTGTTGCAGGTGTTTAGTGAGGTGCATGCCAAATAGGGAATTGTACTCAATGACTGGCATTTTTACATACCTGTTTATCCACAGGGATAAGTACACTGCAGCTTCAATGGGGCTGCATATCAGACTGATAGATTTCCAAGATTTGTTGCATGGTGTCTCAGTCAACAGCATCCACGTCTGCTATGTTGGTGTTGTGGAGGGCCTTAAATGATGGCTGAGGCCAGATGACCTGGCACCTCTAGACACCACATTGTGCATGGTTGGGCATTGCAATGCCAATGACAGCATCCTGCTGATACATGTTTACTATGACTGCAGCAATCTGTATAATAATTCCACAATTTACTCATTTTAAACATAGGCATATGACTGATTGCAAATATACTCCCACTGCAGTGCATTTAAGCTCTTATGTATCACCCCTCCATCTTGTTTTGCCTCATTCAAATAGATAGTACCTCATTAAATAGTTCATAGGTTCATAGGTTGGTACTAGGCTATCAGCCCTAGGGCCTATACAAGCCTAGCCATAACAATTTCCTGGCTATTTCTTCCCACACTATTTACTTCCCTGGACCCCGGTTTAGCAGGGTGACTGACATGACCTCTGTGGTGAATTTACTTTCTCCCATCCAATCATCAAGGTTCCTTTTGAAAAGGGCCAAAGAGGTACTCTGCTTGACATGTATGGGCAGTCTATTCCAGAGTCCGGGGAGTCTCTGGGTCAGGAAGCTATCCCTCCAGCATGTTTTGTTTATTGTGATGAGAAGGTTTAGATCCCTGGAGTGTGTAGCACTGGGGGATTGGGATTTCTTTAAGTGTAGAATGTCCAACAGCTCTGGGTTTGACATGGCCTTGTATGTTAAGCAGAGATCACCTCTGAGTAGACGATATGCGACAGAGTATAGCGGGAGTTTTTTAAGGTGGTCAGCATAGGGCATCTGCTTTAGGCCTGGGATTCCTTCAGTGAGGTATTTCTGTGGCCTTTCCAGTTGGTGCAGATGTCTTGAAAGGTACATACCAAATGGGGCATTGTATTCTATAATGGGTCTAATGAGAGATGAGTACAGTGGGACAATGACCTCCTTTTTTCTGAATGAAAAGCCCTTAGTGATGAGATGAGGATTTCTTGACTGTTGTGGCGATGTGGTTATGGAAGGTGAGACCACTGTCCACCTGTGTCCCTAAGTCTCTTATCACACTTTCAGTGTTTAGTGTACTGCCACCTATGTGGTAATTCACGGGTACATGTTTTTTCCCAAAGGGGATAACTATACATTTCTTGGCATTGAGCTTGAGCCCATGGCTCTGGCACCAAGCATCTGTTTCGGTAAGGCCCATTTGTAGAGTATCCACACCATTTGGGGATTCAATAATGGCTCCCAGTTTGCAGTCATATGCGAAATTTGTTAGCCAGAGTCCCTTAGTGTTGGTCTGTACTTCAGAGAAATAGATGCCAAACAAGAGCGGTCCCAGGACTGAACCCTCAGGTACTCCACTTGTTACTTGTCTGGAGCTGGATTTGGAGTCGGCTACTTTTACAGTGTGGATTCTGTCAGTAAGCCAGTTGGCAACCCATTGGGTAATGTAGGGATTAATGCCCAGGTAAGTAAGTTTATCTATGATTCCAGAGTAGGAGAGAGTGTTAAAGGCCTTAGTGAGGTCTAGATAGGCTGTGTGGATCACCTTACCCTTGTCCATGGCTCTGGAGACTGATTCAAAGAAGTTAATCAGGTTCAGGAGACAAGATTGGCCCTTCACAAACCCAAACTGGGTGTTTCTAGTGTTTGAAGGTTGCTAGTGTCTTTGTTTATAAGTTCCATGATAATACACTCCATGGCCTTGCAGATAAGGCTCATCAGACTAATGGGACGGTAGTTTCTGGGATCCAAGGTGGATCCCTCCTTGTGGAGTGAGATAACTGTAGCTCTGCGCCACTCAGTGGGCACAAAACCTGAGGTGAGGCTATGATTAAACATGACACTTATGTGAGGTGCCAGTTCATATTGTAGTTCATGTAGTACACAGCCCAGGATGTCATCTGGTCCCATGCATGCTGTATTCTTAGCTTTGGAGAGTGTGTTTTTTACCTGTGTGGCCGTTATTACCAGAATTTGGCAATCTTCCAGTATTAAGATGGGCCATTTAGGGGGTGAGAGGGGGGTGAAATTGGCACTGAATCGATCTGCCAGGATATTGGCAATATCCTTGGGATCAGTATATTTAATGCCATTCTGTTTTAGTTCAGAGCAGATCTGAGCATTGCCATTAAGATTTTTGACATAGTTATAGAATGCCTTGTGGTTGTCTTTGGAATCTTTGGCAATTTTATTTTCATAACTAGCTTTGGAGGATTTTATGAGGGATCTCAGTTTCTTACTGAGGCTGGTAAGGGAGTTTTTTGCATCCTGGGATTTTCCTCTTTTCTGCAACAGTTTCTCCCTTTTGTTGTAAAGTTTGTTTATTGCAGGGGACCACCAGATTGGCTTCCTTTTTTGGAGGAGAGCATCTTGCTTCTATTTGGGATGGCACGATCAATGCATGAGTGGATGTGCACGTACAGTGCCTTAGTGTAGGATTCAGCAGTCAAACTTTCAGTTTCTGTCTGCATGGGTGTCATGAAGTTTGTCACTTCTGACTTGAGTAGCATGAAGTTGGCTTTGGAGAAGTTTTTTTATGGAGATTTCCTTACTGTGGTGTGGTGTGGAGGTGGGATGTGGATGTTAAGGGTGATTGGCTTATGGTCAGACCTGACTAATGAGTCGGTGACCATAGATGTGGAGCATCGATTTCCCATGTTGTTATTGACCAGGTCTAGTATATTGGAGCCCCTGGTGGGACTATGGATTAGTTGATCCAGGGCATTGAAATTTATGAATTCCAAGAACCGTTAGTCAAAGGTGTTGTTACATGAGTAGTTTTCCCAGTTAATGGCAGGGTAGTTAAAATTACCCAGTATTAGGGTGTTTGGTTCTATTTTAATATTTTCCAGTATGTTTAGAAAGGTGTAGTGAGAATCTTGGGGCATGGTGGGGGATCTGTAGCAAGCTACAATTTGGATTGCAGTCTTACCTAGTGTTAGTTGCACCTGGAAAATTTCAGACACATTGTGTTGGGCAACTAGTCTGGTGGTGTGAATATCCTTGGTGAATATGGACACTCATCCACCTTTAGTGTTTCTGTCCTGGTTTGGTGGCCGAAAAGTGTGGTAAGAGTTTTAGCCTGGTATTGCTGGGTGCTCTCTGGAGCTTTGAACCAGGTCTCGGTTACTGCACAGATATCGATGTTCTCCATTTTTAGGAGTGCCTCGAGAGAGTGCATTTTTGTGGTTTAGACTTCTAGTATTGTGTAGCATTACCTTCAGATTTTGCATGCTTCTACCTGTTACAGTGATGGTTTTGTCCTTTGAACTTTGCCTAAAAAAGGCACTATAGGGGTTACAAGAGCCTTAGCCAGTAACATGAATCCCAGGGGCGACAGGTGCAGACCATCTCTGGCAAAGCATCGTGGTCTGTTGATCATGTCGTCCCAGGCAGACAGATACTGGTTCCCCTTTGAATGACACCAGAAGCTTAGCTAATTGTTGAAGTCAATCATTTTGTCCTTATCTTGTGGAATCATTCTGGCCGAAGGCAGGATGCTACTCAGGGCTAGAGTCATACCTGCCTAGGCCACATGATCCGAGAGCTCTTCCAAGTCTCTTTTCATGTAGTCCAGGGAGGTACGTCTCAAGTCATTCACTCCAACATGGACAATGACAGAGGCATATTTGTACTTGTTGTGGAGTGACTTGAGTGCATGCGTTATGTGGCAGATCCTGGCACCTAACAGGCAGCTGACTGTAATTTTTTCCTTATTCAACCTGGTGAGTGGGACATCAGTGTGCCGGACTATCGATTCACCTATGACTAAAGTGTTAGGTACGTTGTCTTGCCTTAGGGGCATATTGCATGGATGACCATATAATTTGGCTAGTCCATACTGTGTGACTGGGTATTCCGAATGTCAAACACGTCTAGTCATGAACTGATAAAAAGTTCAGAAGCACTATAGCAAAAAACGGCAATGCAAATTGTTGTAAAATTCGTCCTCAAGTTTATTGGAATACACGAACAGTTGGTAAGCGCTTAAGGCTGTATAAACTCAGCCTTCATCAGACAAAGTAAACCACACTGACATTTTATTATATATTATATGCTTAATTAACCAATTAATAAATAATTCAATTAATTAGGTCTTATTGCATCTATAAAATCTCAATTTGCATAAAATATGCATGCCGATAAAATGCACATAATATAATGTAATATGAACCACAATTAAACAACATTACAATAAATATCATTATAAAACCATAACTAATGAATTCTCCTATCTATTAAGTTATGCCATATGGCCATTAATTAGATACTGCGTGAGTAATATTTAAGACGTCAAAGCTTTTTATAAACACCTTACTCTATGTGAATATTGATACATTACATAATATATTTATTTACCTATTTAAGCCCTTAATGCCACACATACTCCAGGAATAAATGATTCTATATCTATTTCTAGTATATTAAAGTTGAGGGCTTTAAATAGTATATTATGTGTATTTTATTGGCATGCATATTTTATGCAAATTGAGATTTTATAGATGCAATAAGACCTAATTAATTGAATTATTTATTAATTGGTTAATTAAGCATATAATATATAACAAAATGTCAGTGTGGTTTACGTTGTCTGATGAAGGCTGAGTTTATACAGCCGAAAGCGCTTACCAACTGTTCGTGTATTCCAATAAACTTGAGGACAAATTTTACAACAATTTGTATTGCCGTTTTTTGCTATAGTGCTTCTGAACTTCTTATCAGTTTGTTTCTGTTCTTTGTGGATTTTATAGTTTGGCATGACTTCTAGTCATGGCCACTCATCATGCAAATTCACGTAGTGTGATACAGATAAGTTTTTAGCATCCAGCCCAAATAGTTTTTCATTAGCTGCTTTGTTTTAGTTGCACCAATCTCTTTAGCTATAATTTTTAGTGGTACATTGTGCTTGGGTTTTCTTTATAATGCTGGGCTTAGTTTATTCATTTCATTTAGTTCTAGATACTGATGATGGCGACTGAGTTGGAATAAAAACAGTATGTTATAGTATTTTTTTTCTTTTTGTATAGCCAGCATTAACATAGCATGCATATTTAATATACTTGTAAGGAATTATTTTCTTTTGAAGAACATATTGTACATTATTGACATTTAGCATCCCATGACAAATCTTTGCCATTTGACTTTTAAAATAAATGAGTAGATATTTTCTAATTTAAGGGCAATACTTCTGTAACATTAGTTGGTTTCTGCATTGAATAACATCAAGAAGTGTCATTCATTTGGGGTGACTACAACACTGCCCTACAAGCATGTTTAATCAGATGACATTTCCCAAAACTTTACTAAGGACTAATATTTTTGCTATTGTTAAACCTCTGCCCATAACATATCTCAGTATCATAAAGGATTATTTAGATCTCTCTCTCTTGCCTTTCAAACCAGTCCACATTTAAGAAGGTAAGGAAAAAATCCATTAAATTATCTATTGTATGAAATTTTGCCTTCTAAATGAAGACTTTTGCCATTGCATGTGTCAGAGGTGGTCATCATTCAGCAGTGATAAGCAGTCGCTGTAGAGCAGGAAATACCTAAAAGCAACTTTTTCCCCTAGAGAATGGTCCATAAAACCTTAACCTGTAAAGCAGTAAATATGAGCAAATGCCTTGTGCATCAACAAAGTTAGAGCAGTTAGTTGGGCTTTGAGTGACAATACCTATACATTTAGGAGAATTCAGTATTGTGTAAACATTAAAGGTAATAGAATTTAATACAGTTTAGCATAATCTGTTACAATAAAACACCCTTATTAATCTGCACCAAAAAAGCATCCTTAATATTCTAACCCCTATTATACAATTCTTCCTCTAAAAAGTGCACGCTGATTGGCCAGCCCAACCAGCGTGCCCATTGTAAATCCCTCAATATACTAACGGAAAAAGGTCCAGTCGCCCGGACTTTTTCCGTTAGTATAAAACGCTGTCTCGCTATGTTAAAAGAGTTTAACATAGCGACACAGGTTTAAAAAAAGCAACGCAAATCTCCGTTGCTTTTTTTAAAGCTGTCTCGCTATGTTAAACTCCTTTAACATAGCGACACAGTGTGTAAAAAGCAACGGAGATCTTGCAATCTCCATTGCTTTTTTTTTTTAAACCTGTCTCTCTATGTTAAATGGGTTTAACATAGCAAGACAGCTTTAAAATAAGTAATGGAGATCTCCATTGCTTATTTTAAAGCTGTCTCGCTATGTTAAACCCATTTAACATAGCGAAACAGTAAAAAGCAACGGAGATCTTGCGTTCTCTGTTGCTTTTGCCCACAGCTCTGATGTACTGCGTAGGCATGCGCAGTACATCAGAACTGCCGCGGAATACCAGGCAGCTGCGGAAGGGCAGCAAAGAGGCATTATACAATGCCATTCTTTAAGAAAAGTAATTATTTCTTTTCTTAAATAATGTCATTAGATAGTAATAACCACTTCTGGGTGTGGGTAATGCAGGATTTAACCACGGTTGTCTTTGTTTGGTCCCTTGGGCTTCGCCCTCGGGACCAAACCACGCCAACCGTGGTTAAATCCCGCATTACCCACACCCAGGCGTGGGTTATTGCTATAATCAGCCATTGTAGCTCACCAGTCAAAGGGCTGAACTGCAGAGACATACAATTTCCAAACTTTCCTGCAGCCAGTTTGGTGGATATTGGCATCTTGAAAAAATGCAGAAATTGTTTCATGTTTACTGAAAAATGATTGTTTCATGTTTACTAAAAAATACCTTATCCTTAAAGAAACAGACACAGTATGTGAGAGATGTACTTACACAATGACACTTGAGGTTAAACTCTCACATACAAGCACACATCAGTTTGTCAAAACCATGCACACAGCACCTACTTAATATAGCATACAGCACACACATATACTAACGTTGGGTGAGGCATTTAAAAGCAATCTTCCTAAATTACAAAGATCGCTTAGACCACCTGTTTGTAAAACTAAGCTTCAGCAAGCACAATAACTAACATGACACAGACCACTCTCAATGGACTATGAAACACTAAGACCCTAAGACAAGCCAACACACTTCCTGGGACTCTCGTCAAAGGGCACTGTTTTGTAAGACATACTGATGACCATCTAACCAGGCTGAACAAGGAAAAGGCAATGGTTAGTTGCTTGTCTGGAGCAAGGATCTGCCATATCATGCATGTAATCAAGTCATTACATGACAGGTATTGGTATGATTCCCTCATGGTCCATGTAGGTGGAAAAGATCTGAGATATACCTCCATGGACAATATAGAGAGATACATTATGGAGCTCTCAGACTATGTGTCTCAGGCTGGTACTAGCCTAGCATTGTGCAGCATGTTACCATCAATGAGGATGTTGGCACAATATGTGAAAAAGATGATTGATTTTATCTATTGGCTGCATTTCTGGTATCATTCTAAGGGGATCCAATATTTGTCAGCTTGGGAGGACATGTTTAACAGACCATGTTGCTTTGTCAAGGGTGGTCTGCACCTGACCCCTCTAGGCTTTTGAATTCTGGCTATAAACTTTATACACCCTCATAGTGCCTTTTTTTAGGTAATGCCAAATAGACAAACCTATTGACATAGCAAAATAAACTGAATTGAAGCTCATAGTTTTAGTACTCAATGCCAGGAGCCTAAATTAAAATACTGCAGACACTCCAAACCCTTCTTATACTTGAGAATATAGACATCTGTGTAATTAATGAGACATAGTTTTAAGTGACAGAGAGTACCCTAGCAAGTCAATGTTACAGTGCCTTCCACACTTTTAGACCAGTAGCTGAACAAACAAGCACTAAAGGTAGAGGTGTCTTGATATATCACTGTATTGATCAAACAGTGTAATGGTCTGGAGTTCCTACATGTGCAGGAAACCATAGACTAAATCACAACCATATTCTAGGCAGCTATAGGTCACTCTCCATGCCCCAAGAAGCTCAAAAAACATATTTGGACCTACTAGGGACACTTATCATCCAACCTAACATTCTGCTCATGGGAAATTTTAATTACTGCTCTATATACTGGGAATCCTTCATAGCCTCAAATGTGCAGGCACAGATATTCCTGGACTTCATAAATACAAACACCATTGACCAAACACTGAATACTCCCACTAGATGGTTCAATATACTGGACCTCATACTCAAAAATATCGGAAAATGTAGCACCAACCCAATGTTTCAGCCTCCTTGGTAAGGTCTGACCATAAGGCTATCTCCATCAAAATCAAATTCAACTCCATAACCTCAGTAAAGCCAGTAGCAGTTAGAAACTATTCAGTAGCAAACTACCTTTTTTATGGGATGGTTTATCAAAATTCAATGCCCATCCAAACCCTAAGAACACAGCAGCCTACACAGAATTGTTCTCAGAAACTCTGTACAACCTTGTAAATGGCATGGAGGCTGCTCCACCTACCTAAAGTAAAGTAATTCCAGGAGTAGCCCCAGAAAAAACTGCCCTGGGGCATGCCAAATTAAAAAGGATATACAATAAGTAAAAAAAAAAATATGGCAAAAATTAGGAAGGGTAATTCCCATGAAGATAGAAGCTCTCTCATCAAACTAACAGGCAACTAAGAGGACTAACTAGGTCAAACAAAGCCAACATCTAGATTAAGTTAGCGTCTCAGGTTAAATATAGCCATAGAGCCTACTCAAACTATGTCAGAAACCTCAGGGGCTGCACACAGTAATGTGCTGAACTGGTGGTTAAAGGTGCCACATTCACTGAGCCTGATGATATAGCAAACCTGTCAGCTGACAAATTCAGTTCCAACTTTACCTCCCTCTCACCCCACAACAATCCCCCATAATGCCCTTAAACATAACTCCTCAAACTTTAACTAGGGTGCATGTACTGACTGTACTCACTAAAGCAGGTATGACCTTAGCCCTGAGTAGCATCCTGCCTTCGCCCAGCATGATACCACAATATACGGACAAAATTATTGATTTCAACAATTGGCTAAGCTTCTGGTGTCATTCAAAGGGGATCCAGTGTCTGTCTGCCTAGGATGACATGATCGACAGACCACGATGCTTTGCTAGAGATGGTCTGCACCTGTCGTCCCTGGGATTCAGGTTACTGGCTAAGGCTCTTGCCACCCCTATAGTGCCTTTTTTAGGCAAAGTTCAAAGGACAAAACCACCACCATAACAGGTACAAGCACGCAAAATCTGAAGGTAATGCTACTCAATGGTAGAAGTCTAAACCTCAAAATGCACTCTCTCGAGGCACTCCTAAAAATGGAGAACATCGATATCTGTGCAGTAACTGAGACCTGGTTCAAGGCTCCAGACAGCACCCCTGCAATACCAGGCTACAACTCTTACCACACTTTTCGGCCACCAAACCAGGACCGAAACACTAAAGGTGGAGGAGTGTCAATATTCACCAAGGATATTCACACCACCAGGCTAGTTGGCCAACACAATGTGTCTGAAATTCTCCAGGTGCAACTAACACTAGGTAAGACTGCAATTCAAATTGTAGCTTGCTACAGATCCCCCACCATACACCAAGATTCTCACTACACCTTTCTAAACATACTGGAAAATATTAAGATAGAACTAAACACCCTAATACTGGGTGATTTTAACTACCCTGCTATTACTGGGAAAACTACTCATGTACCAACACCTTTGCCCAACAGTTCTTGGGATTCATAAATTCCAACGCCCTGGATCAACTAACCTATAGTCCCACCAGGGGATCCAATATCCTAGACCTGGTCATTACCAACATGGGAAATCGATGCTCCACACCTCTGGTCACCCCATCGTTAGTCAGGTCTGACCATAAGCTAATCACCCTTAACATCCACATCCCACCCCCACTCCCTGTAAAGAAACCTCCATAAAAAACTTCGCCAAAGCTAACTTCATGCTACTCAAGTCAGAAGTGACAAACTTTATGACACCCATGCAAACGGGAACTGAAAGTTCTATTGCTGAATCCTACGCTAAGGCACTGTACGAGCACATCCACTCATGCATGAATTGTGCCATCCCAAATAGAACCAAGATGCTCTCATCCAAAAAAAGGAAGCCAATCTGGTGGTCCCCTGCCATAAACAAACTTTACAACAAAAGGAAGAAACTGTTACAGAAATGAGGAAAATCCCAGGATGCAAAAAACTCCCGTACCAGCCTCAATAAGAAACTGAGATCCCTCATAAAATCCTCCAAAGCTAGTTACGAAAATAAAATTGCCAAATATTCCAAAGACAACCACAAGGCATTCTATAACTATGTCAAGAATTTAAATGGCAATGCTCAGATCTGCTCTGAGTTAAAACAGAATGGCATTAAATATACTGATCCCAAGGATATTGCCAATATCCTGGCAGATCGATTCAGTGCCAACTTCACCCCCTCTCACCCCCTAAATGGCCCATCTCAATACCGGAAGATTGCCAAATTCTGGTAATAACGGCCACACAGGTAAAAAATGCATTCACAAAGATAAGACTACAGCATCCATGGGAAAAGATGAAATCCTGGGCTGTGTACTACATGAACTACAATATGAACTGGCACCTCACCTAAGTGTCATGTTTAATCATAGCCTCACCTCAAGGTTTCATGCCCACTGAGTGGTGCAGAGCTACAGTTATCCCACTCCACAAGGGGGGATCCACCTTGGATGCCGGAAACTACTGTCCCATCAGTCTGATGAGCCTTATCTGCAAGGCCATGAAGTGTATTATCATGGAACTTATAAACAAAGACATTGGCAACCTTCAAACAATGGACCCCACCCAGTTTGGGTTCATGAATGGCCGATCTTATCTCCTGAACCTGATTGACTTCTTTGAATCAATCTCCAGAGACATGGACAAGGGTAAGGTGGTCCACAGAGCCTATCTAGACCTTGCCAAGGCCTTTGACACAATCCCCCACTCTGGAATCATAGATAAACTTACTAAGTTGGGCATTAATCCCTACGTCACCCAATGGGTTGCTAACTGGCTTACGGATAGAACCCACACTGTAAAAGTAGCCAACTCCAAATCCAGCTCCTGACAAGTGACAAGTGGAGTGCCTCAGGGTTCAGTCCAGGGGCCACTCTTGTTTGGCATCTACTTCTCTGAAGTACAGGCCAACACTAAGGGACTCTCGCTAACAAAGTTCGCAGATGACTGAAAACTGGGAGCCATTATTGAATCCCCAAATGATGTGGATACTCTACAAAAGGGCCTTACAGAGACAAATGCTTGGTGCCAGAGCCATGGACTCAAGCTCAATGCCAAGAAATGTATAGTTATCCTCTTTGGGAAAAAACATGTACCCATGAATTACCATATAGGTGGCAGTACACTAAACACCGAAAGTGTGATAAGAGACTTAGGGACACAGGTGGACAGTGGTCTCACCTTCAATAACCACGTTGCCACAACAGTCAGGAAATCCTTCTATGTGGCACACCTCATCACTAAGAGCTTTTCATACAGAAAAAAGGAGGTCATTGTCCCACTGTACTCATTCCTCATTAGACCCATTATAGAATGCAATGCCCCATTTGGTATGTACCTCTCAGGACATCTGCAGCAACTGGTAAGGCTGTAGAAATACCTCACTAAAAGAATCACATGTCTAAAGCAGATGCCCTACGCTGACCGCCTTAAAAAACTCCAGCTATACTCTGTAGCATATTGTCTACTCAGAGACGATCTCTGCTTAACATACAAGGCCATGTCATACCCAGAGCTGCTGGACATGCTACACTTAAAGAAATCCCAATCCCTCAGAGCCACACGCTCCAGGGATCTAAACCTTGTCATCACAATAAACAAAACATGCTGTAGGGATAGGTTCCTGACCCAGAGACTCCCCAGACTCTGGAATAGATTGCCCATACATGTCAAGCAGAGTGCCTCTTTGGCCCTCTTCAAAAGGAACCTTGACGATTGGATGGGAGAAAGGAAATTCACCCCAGGGATCACGTCAGTCACCCTGCTAGACACGGGTCCAGGGAATTAAATAGTGTGAGAAGAAATAGCCAGGGAATTGTTATGGCTAGGCTTGCATAGGCCCTAGGGCTGATAGCCTAGTACCAACCTATGAATCTATGAACCTATAAGTCAAAAACATGACCTCAGTGGGCCCTGATTACATCCTAAGATGCCTCCTGAATAGTCTGGAGTCAATGTTTAACTATACTCTTAAAACAAGCTTTGCACCATGTGAATGGAGGACAGTGATGGCCATCCCTCTTCATAAAGGAGGACCTTCAACAGATACTGTAAACTACAGACCTATTAGTCTGACTAGTCCTAGTTGCAAAGTCATGGAGATTATTGACAAGGAGATAGGAGACTTATAGACACTGGATGCATCCTAGTCTGTTGCAAAAGAAGGTCATGCTTACTGAATCTGGTGGACTTCTTTGAAAATGTCACTAAGGAAATGGATGAGGGGAAAAACTGTGCATAATGCCTGCCTAGATCTGGCTAAGGCTTATGACACAATACCCCAGCCGGGCATTGTCAACAAACTTATAGAACTGAGTATAACTTCCTTTATAATATCCTGGATAGGTAGCTGGCTCACTGATATTTATTGTTTTTTTATGTATGAAGGGGAGTTTTGTATTAATGAACTGTTTGGGAGGTTTAGATTGTCAAATATGTGTATAATATGATCGCAGTTTTAATTTGGCTTCAAATGTCAAAGATGGATCAGGCAGGTAAAAGGCAACAAGTAGTTTTGGAAAGGTAAAGAAATAACCGTGTTTGCTATTTCCAGCATGATGTGTAAGGGCCTGGATGAAGGTAGCGTTGTATGGTCAGAACAGTTTTTTTCCTTTGAATGGCGAACCTGTTAATGCCAGATATTTTGATCTGGTATTGTTGATGGAAGTTATTTTGCTTATTTGTTTCATATAGAAAGGGTGTATAATCTGATTATTATGGCAAGTCTATTGAGGTCATTCAAAGAAGAGGTAGGTGTGCATCAGATGCTTTCAGGTCATGTATTGTACAATTATTGTCAAATGGTGTTGGTATTTTTATTTTATTTTTTTGCTGTCTGGTTGTTATTTCTGTTTTATTTCAAAGGCAAATATAAGATACTCTTATAAATTCTTTTTCATTAAATAAGTTGCTGGTAGACCAGGAGGATTTTTTGGGGGTTTTGACTAGTTTAAAGGAAACATAATGTGGCAGGGATGCAGAGTTATGTCACTGAGTCATTTTTTGCCAATGACAGAAGAATTCCAATCAACAGTGTCTCAGATTAGTGTTGTCATGTTTCATTATGGAGCTAATGATTTGGAGATGGTTCCAAAAGGTAAATTACTTCCTTAGCTAATGAGGGACTTCTTATTATAAGCAGAGATTCCCAGGAGCAGTGGTTGATTGTCTTCTTTCATCACTAGATTGGATAGCGTCAATAAAAGTTGTAGCAACAGAGACTGCCAGGATGTTTATTAACCATAAAGTTTCTAAGGCTGATGATTCATTAAGAGTTGTAGTTCTGGATCACTGGGACTTTGCATATACAGATGTGGTTCGGTTCAGACAATAGGGCAAAACTTTGATTGAGATTCGCCTAGATTTATTTAATGTGCATATGCTTCTGTTACTTAGAAATGTATCTGTGGAGCTTTCCATGCTACCTGGGTTGGTTGGAGGTCTTAAATATATGGCCCAGAAAGAAGGGAAGATCAGATAGCCATACAGGCAGTATAATGGGCAGTTTATTAGTAAGATGGTGCTTCCATAAGAGGAACACCTTTTTTCCTAGGATCTACATTACTTTACGTTGTAAAGACTGAATGATCATTAAAGCTGCATGAAAGTTTATGTTGGATAACGTGAATGGTATATAAATGCTGCCAATGATTTTGGCAAAGAAAATTGCTATCATTATTGATATATCTTGCATTTATATTTTTTTAATTTCCAGCAAATGTTATTATGTGCCACAGTTTTTGATCTACCAGTAAACGTAATCACATGTCAGACCTTGGTGTGGTTACCTGTATGTGGGCAGGCACTCATGGGAAATAGATTCTGTTTCTGTCTGTTTTTATCATGGTCATGCAAGTTTCACTTATGTTCATGCTTTCTATTTCTGTATTTCCTGTGTAGTGTTTGAAATTAGTTTCTTTGGATAAGTTTACTTCCTTAGTTAATAAACATTAATAAAAAAGGAAGTAAATAAATATCATAGACTACTAATTGAATGAGAAATCTCACTAAGCTTTGTACTTGCATCACGCAATTAAGATAATTAAGTGGAAATGTGTTGAGGAATTTAATGTTGAGCAGAGCAAAAATCTGTTTCTATATTGCTCCATCTTTTTCTCCAATTTTATTTGGAAAACTGAAGCTATTTAGCTTTAATTATAATGATACAAAATGTAATAATATATGTGGTTAACAAACTGAAATGTTTTTATTTGCAGGTTTCTAGCACATCACTATCTTTCATTTAATGCTATTATGTTGTTATATACCGATTTACTAGTTTTATGGATACATTAATCCTGGAAAAGTATAAATATTTACCTATTTTTATCTTTTGACACACAGCACAACATTGCTAATTGCACATTGTTTATTATCAACATTTGAAAAAAATAATTATCTTATCTTTTTCTTACTGATTTGTTAAGAAGGAAAGATCACAAAGGAAGCATCTCTTTTCAAGGGTGATCCCAAAGAAGTGTTCAATTAAGTGACTTACTCAGAGTCACATTCTGTATACAGATGTGTCCCATTTACATTTAGCTCTATGAATATAGTAATGAGCAAATGTGTAATGCCCCTTATCCATGTAATATCGCTCTCTCCACAAAGCATATGCTTTAAGCACATTATGCTTTTGTGTAGGGTGGCATATTTATCAAAATGCCTTCATATTTCCAGTTCTGCTTGAGTGACCTCTCCTGACCTTATTTACATAAGGATATAACACCGATCTTCATGTATTATCGATATGAACTATTGGAGGGCAGGACTATGAATACCGCCCTAGTCTTAACATTTGTAGTAATTGTTTATGTGACATAACCTATTGTTCATAAGTAGATGCACGCCACTGCCTGTTGCATTCATTTTCCAAAAATATGCTAAGCAACATAAAAACTGTACCAATTGTTTTTAAGTTCTCTTAGGACTTGTGGACATTATAGCTTAATAAAAGAGGAAAATTGCTATTTCACTTAAAACGGAGAGCAACCCTGCATTACCAGGCTATAATTCATACGACACCTTTTGGCCACATAACCTGGACTGAAACACTAAAGGTGGAGGCGTGGCCATATTCATTAATGATGTCCACACCTCCAGGCTAGTTGCTCAGCATAATGCATCCGAGATTATCCAAGTGCAACTTACTCTGGGCAAGACCACAATCCAAATTGTAACTTGCTACAGATCTCCCACCATGCCCCAGGATTCCCACTCCTCATTTCTTGATACACTTGAAAATATTAGGGTACAACCCAATACCCTATTAATGGTGATTTCAACTACCCCACCATTAAGTGGGAAAACTACTCATGTACCAACTCTTTTGCTCAATGTTTTCTGGAATTCATAAATTGCAATGCATTGGATCAACTTATCCACACTCCCTCCAGGGGAAGCAATATCCTAGACCTGGTCATTACCAACATGGGTGACCGGTGTTCCACACCAGAGGTCAATTCCTTGTTGGTCAGATCCGACCACAAGCTAATCAGCCTAGACATCCACATCCCACCCCCACCCCCATTAGGAAAACCACCGTAAAATATTTCTCCAAAGCCAACTCATGCTTATTAAGACAGAAGTGGCAAATGTCACAACACCCATGCAGACAGACAATAGAGGTACAACTGCTGAATCCTACACAAATGCACTTTATAAGCACTTACACAAGTGCATGGATCATGCTATCCCTAACAGAACCAATATTCTATCCTCCAAAAAAAGGAAGCCAATCTGGTGGTCCCCTGCCATAAACAAACTCTACAACAGAAGAAAGAAACTGTTGCACAAAAAAGTAAAATCCCATGACTGGAAGAACTCCCTGGTCAGCCTCAGTAAGAAGCTGAGATCTCTCATAAAATCCTCCAAATCTAGTTATGAAAACAGAATCACCACTGATTCTAAAGACAACCACAAAGCATTCTATGGCTATGTCAAGAATCTCAATGGCAACACTCAGATCCGCTCTGAGTTACAGCACAATGGCAGTAAATATACAGAACCAACTGACATTGCCAACATCCTGGAAGACAGGTTCAGTGCTAACTTTACCCCCCCACCCCCTAAAGGGCCCATCTCTATACCAGAAGAATGCAAAGTTCCAGTAATCACGGTTGCACAGGTAAAAAACACACTCTCCAAAGCTAAGAACACAGCATCCATGGGACCTGACAACATCCCAGGCTGTGTTCTACATGAGCAACAGAATGAACTGGCACCCTACCTAAGCACCATGTTCAGTCATAGCCTCACCTCAGGCTTTGTGCCCATTGAATGGTGCACAGCGACGGTTATCTCACTGCACAAAGGGGAGCCACCATGGACCCTGGGAACTACCACCCCATTAGCCTAACGAGCCTGGTCTGCAAGGTCATTGAACATATCATCATAGAACTTATAAACAAAGACACCGGTAATCTGCAAACTCTGGACCCCACCCAGTTTGGGTTTGTAAAAGGTAGATCATGTCTGCTAAACCCAAATGACTTCGCTGAAGCAGTCACCAAAGCCATAGATGAGGGTAAGGTGGTTCAAACAGAATATCTAGATCTCGCCAAGGCTTTTGACACCATCCCCTACTCTGGAATTATAGATAATCTCACTAAACTAGGTATAAATCCCTATCTACCTACTCCTAGCCTATCTAGATATCGCCAAGGCTTTTGACACTATCCCCTACTCTGGAATTATAGTTAATCTCACTAAACTAGGTATAAATCCCTATCTCATAAGATGATTTGCCAACTGGCTCACTGACAGAACTCACACTGTGAAAGTATCAGACTCCAAATCTGACTTCAGACCAGTGACAAGTGGAATACTGCAGGGTTCAGTCCTGGGTCCTCCCCTGTTTGGTATCTACTTTGCTGAAGTACAGGCTAACACAGAAGGTCTTTGGCTAATGAAGTTTGCAGATGACTGCAAACTAGGAGCCATAACTGAAACTCCTAATGATGAAGACATCCTACAAAAGGGCCTCACTGAGACAGATGTCTGGTGTCAAATCCATGGCCTCAAGCTCAATGCCAAAAAGTGCATTGTCATCCTCTTTGGTAAAACTTCTGTACCCATGAGCTACCACATAGGTGCTAGTCTACTTAACACCAAAAGTGTGATAAGAGACCTTGGGACACATGTGGACAGTAGTCTCTCCTTTGATAATCACATTGCCACAATAATCAGGAAATCCTTCTATGTGGCACACCTCATCACAAAAGATTTCTCATCCAGGAAAAAAGAGGTCATTGTTCCCCTCTACTCGTCACTCATTAGACCCATTATAGAATACAACGCCCCTTTTGGTATGTACCTCACAAGACATCTACAACAACTGGAAAGGCTGCAGAAATACCTCACAAAGAGGATAACTGGCATCAAACAGATGCCCTACACAGACCGTCTCAAAAAACTCCAGCTTTACTCCATCGCATATCGCCTACTCAGAGGCGATCTCTGCCTAACATACAAAGCTATGTCAAACCCAGAGTTGCTAGACATGTTCCACTTAAAGAAATCCCAATCCCTCTGAGCTACACACTCTAGGGATCTAAACCTTCTCACTACAATAAACAGAACATGCTGGAGAGATAGATTCCTGTCTCAGAGACTTCCCATACTTTGGAACAAACTACCTGTCTATATCAAACAAAGCTCCTCATTAGCACTCTTCAAGAAAAATCTTGATGATTGGATGGGAAACAGGAAATTCACCCCAGGGATCACCTCTGTGGCTCTGCTTGACAGGGGCACAGGAAAATAATTTTCTTGGGTGGTGAAAGCCAAGGTACCTTTTTGGCTAGGCTTGTATAGGCCCTAGGGCCGATAGCCTAGTACCTACCTATGAACCTATGAACCTATGAAAATGAAGACGTCCAAGATAATTCTGTGATAATATATTCACATGAACCCAAAAAGGTGTGTTATGTTAAGCAGTGAAGCATAAAAAAATGCTGGGGTATCACCTTGCACATTTAGATCAATCGGATGTATCTTTTCAAATCCTGTACAAGATTATAATACATAAAGCTTCATGTCTATTAAAGGCATTTATATCAGGAATTTATTACAAATCATAAGTAGCTATACTGACACTTAAATGGTGAAACTACTCATTTTACATGACAGAGTTCATATAGGGCACATATCAATCTCAGGTAAATTTCAGCATCTTTGGATATTCAGTTTTCCTAGATTTAATGTTACTGGCCCTTTTTCCTTTATATCCACATACATTAATAGACACTACCCACACATTCACATAACTTAGCCATTCAGACCGGCTATATATATATATATATATATATATATATATATATATATATATATATATATACATACAGCGATATTTTATTTTCCAGAACCATAACATTATTCATCAGTATTGCTCACTCATTGTCAAGACAATCATTAGCAGAAAACTCTTTATCACCATATTCCATATAACACTTTTTTTAAGAATAGCCTTGAGACAAAGTCAGAAAAGCAAATCTACAATCTTTTTATAGTTATTTTGTCTGCTGAGCACTGAAGCTTCCAGCACCATTTAACTAGGCATGTAGCAAGGTAGTTCAGTAAAATCGTCTCTTTCTAAAAAAAAGAAAAAAAAATCAAAAATCTTTTGAAACAATTGACAATATTATTAAATACATACAAGTATCACCTCTAAAAGCATTTCAATTAAAAAATGTTTGTGTCTATACATACATACATACATACATACAATATTTCAGCCACGGGCATTAATGTCCTTCTAGCCTGCTAATATGCCAAAATTGTCATTCCCAAGAGTCCAGGATGTTCTTAAAATATCTAAATTAGTGCTTGCTTTAATGCCGTTTGTTAGTCTATTCTGTGCATCATCTGGTCTTTTCAGAGAACCCATTAGTACACTTCTCACCTACACACACACACACACACACACACACACACACACACACACACACACACACAAAATATGTGCAATAGGTATATATAGTAAATAATTATACATATTTTGTAGAGTATGTATTGCAATGTTTTATATCTTTTTACATATTTTTAAAACTTAAGTACTGTATTTAAATGTTTAGTCAAATATAGGCAGGTAGATGTATAATATTCTTGTCTTGAACATTTTAACGAGTGCAGCTTTAAGGTGATATCACTAATTAATTATGTCAGGTGTTTCTGTATATGTATTTAAACCATTCCTGTTTGAACAGGTGTTAGCATCTGAAGACGTGGGATTTGTACCTACGAAAGTGCTTGTGCTTCTTTTTTGTGGATTGAAACTGTGTTTTTAAACTGGAAACTACAGCCTCTTCACTGGGTCTTTTTGTTTTTTATCTTATGATTATATTTAATGGTAACATTTTCTGCTGTGGCCAGGCATATGCTTTCATACTTTGTTGCTTTATCAAACCTGGCTCTTCATGTCCTCAAAGACTTTAGCATGCCAGATCTCTCTGGCATGAACAGTTTCTTATGTTCTTACAAATTCATACTCATTTTTCTTCAGTTATCCTATCAATCTACCTTAATCTCTGACTTCCCATCCTTCCTTTGCCTGTAGTTTTATTTTACAGGCCATCCAGTGAACAGTCCTGATTTATTTCCTTAGATATCGATTGGTTCAATCTTCTTGCATTCTATAGAATTCTCAAGTTTTCTCCAACTCCAGAGTTATAAAGCATCAGTTTTCTAGTCATAGTCTTACTTGTAGCTAAACTCTGACAGCTGTGTATTACTACAAGGAAAAAAACATAGATTTTAGTATATAGACATTAAGTTGACAATGTCATGTCACTACTTTTTAAAATCTTATCCAGATTTTCCATAGTATTCCTTCAATATGTCACAATATGCAGAGACCTTTGAACATGGAAAAATAAAACTCGTCACTATTTCCACTAATACACCATGTATATGTGAATAATTGATAGGGCTAGGATACATAATTGTATTTTTTCTTCTTTTCCATGGTGAGCAGCCAATCAACTTTTGCTCTTGATGTTTTTACCTTCATCAACAGGTTCTTTAACTCCTCATCACTTTCTCCCATTAAAGTGGTATCCTCTTGATATATGAACTTGTTCATATTTCTCACAAAAGTTTTGATCTTGGCATCTGATTCATCTAAGCAGCCTTCTGCATGATATATTCAGCATATACAATTAATGCAAATATGACAATATACAGCCTTAACTTACTCATCTCCCAGTCTTGAAATGGTTAGTTAATTGATACCTGATTCTAACTGCTGCTTCTCGTTTTACATAAATAATTTTCATGAGACAAATAAGGTGACCCAGTATCCCCATTTCTCTAAGAACTTTCCAGTGTTTGTTATGGTCCACAAAGTCAAATAATTTAGAGTTATCAATAAAGCAGAAGTAAATATTCTTCAGTAACTCCCTTGCTTTCTCCAGTATCTCATGGATGTTGACAATTTGATCACTATTGCCTTTGGATGCCTCAGCTACTTCAAAGACCAGCTTTGACATCTGGCACCACTTGTTCTATAAAATGCTGGTGTCTAGCCTGCAGGTTGTTGAGCATTACTTTGTTGGCACATGAAACAAGTGCAATTCATGCAGTTCTTTGAGCACTCTTTAACACTGCCCTTTATTGAAACTAGAATATAGACTGGTCTTTTCTAAATATATTGACCAAGTGCCCTGTTTTCCAAATTTGTTGGCAAATTCCAAGCAATACTGTTAAATGAAAAAAATACTGTATAAAAAGATCAATACACAGGAGGTTCAGGTTCAGGTACTTTACTAGTGTACACCAGGAGGCAAAAAACATACAAGTAGAGAATTTTGTCTGGATAAAACAGGAAGTACACAACTTTTATAGCCTTTCTTGTTAGCCATTGCCTACTAGACTAACGTGGTCAGTCACAAGTTATTTTACATCATTTTAGCTTACAATATTCTATTCATCAGAGGTGCTGATACTACATTTTGCTTAAAAAAAGAATTTTGGTAGACAACGTGGCCTTGCTAGCCACCTGATTAGTTATAATGTCCTTTTATGAAAGTTGCCACTCAAGGTTCTAAGCTAATTTGAGCACAATAGCAGATACAGTTCTCAATACATTTCTCTAACCAACTCTGTTTCATGTATCACTTATTCCTTGCAGCTGTGCGTTATCTAATTGTTCAAGCAGGATAGAGCAGAAGATTCTCATTATTTTACACTTTAATTTCCTGACCCAGCAGATAATCACTTGTGGAAAGCATAAACATTAACTTTTGCTGTGCACTGCCAGGGTCAGAGACCAACTTGCAGAAAGCACATTGCAGTTTCATATGAATTCATTTTTCTTGTCATAACATTAATAGAATAAAAATGTATTAATCCCTTCTTTGCTTCTAATAAGCACTAAACATATACATTAATACATATTTTTCTAACATTTCCCCCCTGTTAATACTTTTTATTCTATTCTCAAAAGCATAAACAGTTTTATTTCTTCTCCTAACCTCTTCCACTTAGGACTTGCAGTTAGGAGAGTCATTCAGTTTAGACTTCAGAAAGAATTTCATTTGGAACCAGTTTTTCAAGTTCAATGTCTTGATACAGGGTTTCAGAGACAGACATATCTATGAAATCTTTAATTAATCTTTTCATGCAGGGAATTCCACAACAAATACATGCTCCAAATAGGAGTAAACCTACACAGATGGCAATCAGAATGTTCATTAGGATGGTACCCCACCCCCCAAACAAATTCTGGAAAAAGTCCGTCAGTGGGTTTGGGCCTGGTTTGGTCATGGCCGACACTTGCTGAATCACCTCCAGATGGTTATTAATTTCATGCTTATTTTCTGGTATATAAGAACAGCACTCCTCATTTATCAGCACGCACGTACCACCTCTCACTGCCAGGGTGAAGTCGAGAGCCATACGATTTTGCAACACAACAGTTCTCATGGCATTTAGTTCATCAGTCACTAATTTGAGAGCAGAAAAAGTTGCATTACTCATTACTTCAAGAAGTTTCGACAGTTTTCTCAGCTCCCAAATCAATTTTACTGCGCCATATGCTGGGAGTATACCTGCCCAAGATATAACAGCGTCACTCAAGTCCATATGTGTCAGTTTGTCTTTGTCCTTCACGGAGTTATGGTCTTTCCAACTTGCTTCAATTCGCCCTACTGGATTCACAGGTTTCTCGATTGGATCTTCAGTTTCCTTGGTAACATCTCTTACGTTCCGTATTTTTCCCAGAGGCAATTCTGCAGTGTGCCGTATGGCCGGAACCAGGTAACCCAAAAAACAACTGCCGGACCAACATCCATTAGATATGCCCTTTTCCCACACACAAAATAACAGTTTTCAACTTTAGTGCTAATACGCACTCGCCCTGCATGAAACATTTTCTTATCTATGATTGACAATTGTTTAAACAAAACAGGATTTCTTTGCATTTCATTCAATGTCGTTTTTATTGAGTTTAAATATGAATCATAGTTAGTATTGCAAACAGTATTCCCACTACTAGTCTTAATATAACATTTATAAGATATTGTTATGTTACAGTTACTCCAGCCCACCTGGAGAGTATCGTTTTTATAAAAACACACAGTCCCCTTTTGTGTAATAGGTAAATACAATGCTATTTTATCCTGTGATCGCACAGTTGTAGTGTCAAAAAGCAGATTTTCCCAAGTCTCATTGATCCCTAAAGGAATAGCGGACATTAGCAGTCCCCCATATGCTGTTGGTATAGCTGTACAAATCCAGCAGTTTGAAATGTTTAAAGTCTCAGCATATACATGTTTAATTGCTAGGTACATGTTAAAGTTTGGATGCCAGTCTATGGATGATTCATCATGTTTATCCAACTTTACTTGTGTGGTTGAAAAAAGGAAAAACCACAACAAAAAGAAAATTGTCACTAGTACAGTTAATAAATGTGCATTCAATAAGATGATTATGCAACATTTTTGAGGTTGCTCCGCATTTCTATTTGCTCTATTCTTGGTCATTTTGTTCTTGTTGTGTAACAGTTACAATGTTCTTATCAAGTTGAAAGTTCTTTACCGGTTTACAATGCGTCAAATGAATCCAAGAAGTCCTCTCAGCTACTCTGACCACAGTAGGCATTGCCAATAATACCTGGTACGGTCCTTCCCACTTCTGGCTTGCCCAATTCTTCCTCTTTGTTACCTTCACCCAGACCCACGTGCCTGGGGCTAGAATCACTTCCAATGGTCTGGTCTGTTCTTTATCTGAAACAGAGTTAAACTGCAAAAGAGATTTATTTGTTAACAGTTTCCTCTTATAACTAGCTAGTGAACTATCAGCCTCCTGTTCTGCAGGCATGAGAGCTTTCCACTGAGGTACATAATATGCCCTCCCAAACACCATTTCAAAAGGAGTTAAACCCTTTGCATTTGGAACTGTTCGCATACTCAGCTGTGCCAGAGGCAGACAGTACACCCAGTTCTTCTGTGTCTCACTAACTAACTCTCTAAGTTTATTTTTAAGGACTCCATTGTGCCTCTCCACCAGTCCTGCAGACTGAGGGTGATAAGCACAATGGTTATTCAGGGAAATCCCAAAGAAACTTCCCAACTGCTGTATGGTTTGGTTCACAAAATGTGTGCCATTGTCACTATAAATCCTTTCTGGTATGCTGAATCTAGGAATAATCTCCTTTATGAGAGCTTTCGCCACTGTTGTTGCATCTGGGTTTCTGGTCGGAAAAGCTTCCACCCATTTAGAAAACATATCTACAATGACAAGGCAGTACTTTTTGTTATCACATTTGTTCAATTCTATAAAATCCATACAAATGGTATGAAACGGATATGGCGGTGTAGGAAAACTCCCTTGTTTAGGTTTTAATGCCCCTTGTGCATGATGTTTATTACAAACATGACATGCCGCACAACATTTTTTTGTATAATTTGTAAATCCATATGTTTGGAATATTCGGTTTACTAACTGTACCATCCCCCCTGTTGAGACATGGCACTGCCCATGGCTCAACAAAGCTGCATATCTAAACAGATTAGATGGCAAAATTGTTTTTTTTTTCTTTAGAGATGTACAGTCCGTTTTCAAGGATTGCTCCTTGTCTTTCCCATATTTGTTTTTCTGCTTTTGTAGTAAGCGTCTGCATTGTTTTTAACATTTCTATATCTAAAATTTCAGAGTGTTGTAATTCCTCATCTAGAAGAAAAGTTTCTGAGTCTGAAGCTGCTTGCTTTGCAGCTGCATCAGCTCTCACATTACCTTTTGAAATTCTGTCCTGTTGTTTCATATGAGCTACGCATTTGCAAATAGCTACTTTGGTAGGTAACTGAATGGATTAATTGAGCAAATGATTTTATTAGTTGATTGAATTAAAGTTAATTAATGGATGGTTTAGAAGCATATATAAAAAGCTATTTAATGGAGTAAAGTTGTATAAACCTGAGGAAGCGTGCTTTGGACGCACATGAAAGTGCTTGTTATACAATAAATTAGCTTTATCCTACATCGTGGTGGTCTCCATCTGGTTGTTTCTTCATATATTCTTGGTTTTTCGGCTGGAAACCTTTGAATGGTAGCATTCCTTATTTATATCTAACTGAATGGATTCTAACAAATCTAAAATAAATTGCACATGATTAATTGGTTTGCCACTAGATGTTATCATCCCTCTATTTTTCCTCTGTTGCGCAAAAACATGTACAGTAGAAAAAGCATACTGACTGTCAGTATATATGTTTACACATTTGTCTTTTGCTAAAGTACAAGCTCGTGTCAAGGCAATCAATTCTGCTGCTTGTGCAGATAAGTTGTGTGGTAAGAATTAAGCTTCTAAGGTTTCAGTGTCTGTAACTACTGCATACCCCACTAGATTTTTCCCTGTAAGGCCCCTTCTGCATGAGCCGTCCATGTAATATGTCACCTCTGCATTATCCAAGGGAATATCCGTGAGATCTTGTCTGGGTAATGTTTTCTGCTCAATTTCCTGCAGGCAACTGTGCGGTGTGCCATCCGCAGGGGTTGGGAGCAAAGCTGACGGATTTAATGTCGTGCATCGTTCAATTGTCATATGAGGTTGGCTCAACAGTATAGTCATACAGGAAAGGTGTCTAGCAGGAGAAAGATATGCTACTTTTTTTTGCAGTAAAATTATTGCGACTGCATGAGGCACTCTCAATGTGAGAGGGTGGAATAACACTACTGAGGCTGAAGCCTGTACTGCCATTGCAGCTGCGACTACTGCTTGTACACAGTGGGGCAAGGATCGTGCCACTGGGTCTAACTGTGATGAATAGTAAGCTATGGGGCATTGCTTATCCCCATGTTGTTGTGTTAACACTAATGTCATATATCCCTGCTTACAGTCTACAGTCTGAAAGAAACGTTTATGGTAGTTTGGTAGTCCTAAGACTAATGAAGAAGCTATCAATTGCTTCAACCTGCAGAAAGCTATTTCTGCTTCAGGTGTCCATTGTAACAAATCTTGTGCTGCCATCGGCTTTTTGTATATCAAATCAGTCAGCGGAGCAGATTCCAAAGCATAGTTTGGAATCCAACTCCGGCAAAAGTTGGTTGTTCCCAGGAAGGACATCATTTCCTTCTTGGTCGTTGGTTTGGGTGCTTGTAAAATCGCTGTTTTTCTATCCTCATCTAGTATTCTACCTTCTTTGGATAATACATATCCTAGGTATTTAACCTGCTTTTTCCAAAGCTGTAATTTGTTTTTGTTTACTTTGTGTCCCTGTGTTGCTAAGAATTGTAATAATGCTATGGTATCCTCCCTGCATTGTTGCTGGGTGGGGGCTGCTAACAAGATGTTGTCTACATAAAGTAGAATCTGACTACCCCCCTGTGGGGTGAATCCCGCCAAATTACTAGCCATTTCTTGTGCGAATATTGTTGGACTCTCACAATATCCCTGTGGTAGTCGAGTATAAGTATACCTTTTCCCCTGAAATGTAAATGCAAACCAATATTGGCTATCAGGATGTATAGGTATTGAAAATAATGTATTACTGATATCTACCACAGAGAAGTATTTCTGGTGAGGTTTCAAATCATTTAACAAAGTGTGTGGATATAGCACCGTAGGTGCTCTAGGTATTACTGCATCATTTACAGCTTGTAAATCTTGGACCATACGCCATTCCCCGTTTGCTTTTTTAACAGGAAATAAGGGCGTATTACATGGTGAATCAAGAGATTTCACCAGTACTCCTTCCTTAAGTAATGCTGCTATTATAGGTTTGATTCCTATCTCTGCATCTTTTCTCAAAGGATATTGTCTCTTTTGCGGTCTAAATGCTGACTTTGGCATAATAATAACTGGTCCTGCTGTTCGAATAAGTCCTACATCTGATTTGCCTGTTGACCAAAGAATCTTTGGTATGCCACATAAGGCTTTTTCCTCTTCTTCTAATAAGAGTGCTAATCAGCTGTCCTCACTAGACTGCAAGTGTACAGCTGGGTGTGTCTGTGTTAACCAATTCAGTTTTTGTTTCTGTATTCCCTGTTCTGATAATTCTAAGTCAGTTTGTTTCTCCCATCTTGTGGCTTTTTCTCCTAGGTCTGCCCATTTTGTACTTCTGTTTTTAGTTAAACTAACATGTGGTAATCGATTAGATTTGTAAAGTGCAAGGAACTCTTGAGGTAATGAACAGCTAACAACACTGTTCCCCTCAGTATCCCAGTACAGATTACGTAATATTAATCTGTTTGCACGATTTTTTAACAATTCTTGCTCATATTCCTTATCAGGTCCTGGTGTGCTACAGTAATACAGAGTGCAATGCAACAAATGTTGTCTGTCAGTGTCAAGGGAGGGGGATTTACTGATGGCTATGTTCATCAGTTCCTCGGTCACTGCCCCTGGACCAGTCGTAACCAAGTCCTGGCTGTACCAGTAAAAATTTTCACCCTCCAGTCACACCGCAAAAGTATCCATTTGTCGCTGTGCCTCCATACCCTGCATAGTTGGAACTACTGCTATGCCAAATATCTGCATAAGGTCCCTACCTAATAGGTTCACTGGACATTTTGCAGAAACAACAATTTTACTCTTTTGAGTCATCCCTGAAACAGGGTCAGTTATTGCTATATCATGGGAAAGTGGTTCCCGGTATAGCTGTCCATTTGCAGCTTTCACTAATATATAATCAGGTGATTCTGAATGTTCTGATAACTTGGAGGGGTGTATCAGAGTCCGCGATGCTCCTGAGTCACACAGGAATTTAACTTCCTTCCCCTCTACCAGAAGTGTAACTTCCGGTTTTGTGTCTGCTAGGTAGAGCTCAAGGCTCAATAATGCTAAGTCTAAAATCTCATTTTCTTCATCTTCTACGTCTACTTGCACTTCCTCTACTCCTTGTATCACATTTACATTTGTCTTTTCTTTATTGTCTCTTTTTGATGACTCCTGACCCTCATATGGTGTACCATCATATAGTCAGTCCTCATCTCCCTTATCTTCTGTAGCTACCTTCTTATTTTGTTTACAATCCCTTGCTAGATGTCCCTTTTTCCCGCATTTAAAGCATTCACCCTTTTTCTTCCTCTCTTCAAAATCTTCTGACCGTTTGTCAGATTGTTTCCCTGGGCATTTCTCTTACCCTTTTTACCAGACTGTAATACATAAACCTCAGCTCCATTTTCAGCAGTGAAGACTTGCGCTTTGTTTTTCTTTTTGCTATTAAAATGTCTTTCAGCATGTCTAGCATATTCAAGTAAGGCTTGTAACCTACTTGTTCGATGATCTATCATATGCTTCGTAATGAAGCTACTAATAGGTGCAATGCAACCTTTTAAAAATGCATTTTTCAATTGTTGTTCATATGGGGAGTCATTCGTATGATTTTCGGGAATTGTCATACTGCTGTGGTTATTGAAACATTCTAATAATCTGGCAAAGTACCTCTATACCGTTTCATTTTCTTGCTCTATACATTGATTAATACAAGTCCAGTCTGCTCTAGGTTTCCATTTTTCAGAGATTCGGTCTGTAAGGCCCTTCACTCTGTTGTCTAGTTCTGCGTCACTATGTGGGAGTGGCTTAAATTCTGCATTACGAGGATTCCAGGTGCCACAAATCATGGCCAATCTGGACCTACAATTTGTCTAACTACTTTTTCTACTTCTTCCCCATTTAAGTGGTAACTTAACCTCATGCCTTGTAAATCTTCTAAGAATTTTGTAAAATTAACTTTTGGATGGGGGATTCCATCAGTAGCCTTCCAGATATCCTCCGGTGTCCATGGTCTATATACCAAGAGAGTCGGGTCCTGTCCGACCTGTCCTGCCTGTGGATTTGGTACTTCTATGAGTGGACATATTTCTTCCTTACTCTCAGCTTGTAAATTTTTCTCTGTTTGATATGATTCTATGTCCCCCTGTGTTTTACATGTTCGGGACCTAGTCTCAATGGGATCTCTAACAAACGGTTTCCGTTTTGCTGGTATATCAGGATACAGCGGAGATGGACCAGCTTGTCCACTCATTTCATATCCTGGTAAGGGAAGCGGAGGGGGCAGAGGAGCCATCACTATTACTATGTTATTATCTTCTTTGTCTAAGAACAATGCTTTTGAATTATTACTCTTTTGTTCCCTACGGTTTGCTTCCTCAATCCACCTGTGTGCCTGAGGAATGCCTAATTGTTGTCGTTTTTTTACCTGACCTTTTGCATCAGTTTTAAGCTGTTTAATAAGTTTAACAAGTGAAGATTTGTCTAATTTACCATCAAATTCATATTTGTTAACCCATTTTGCATAATATCTAACATTATCAACACGTTGTAGTTGCATGTATTTTGCGTCTTCAGTTAGGGGTGGATCTCGCGATGTTTTAGTGCACTGATTTCCCATGTTATTCTGACTGAAAAAATGTTACGTAACCCTTCCTATTACGTGGTACCACAACTTTAGTTTTTCTTCACAGTTTATCAAGAATAACTGCCTACCTTATTCTATTACCCTGATCTATGACCAAAAAAACAGTAACTTTTCTGTCCCTGATCTGTATAACAAATCTGACAAAAAACATTTACTGTAACCTAGTCCCTGATCTAAAACAGAAAAAAGGCAAAATTTCTCCCTACCTGAGCCTCTGTTATTGACCAGCAAGGTTCAAAGTGGAAATCTGCTCTTCAGTCACAAATCAGAAAGTGGCCAGGCTCTTTGAACGGCAATCCAGTCGGAGGTCTTTTCTCAGAAGAACTTCTCCCGTATACGGTTTTCGACCACCGCTACGCTCTGATCCATAGCCGATTTGAGGGATTCCGGTATGCAAGGACCAATCTGTTAAATGAAAAAATACTGTAATAAAAAGATCAATACACAGGAGGTTCAGGTTCAGGTACTTTACTAGTGTACACCAGGAGGCAAAAAACGTACAAGTACAGAATTTTGTCTGAATAAAACAGGAAGTACACAACTTTTATAGTCTTTCTTGTTAGCCATTGCCTACCAGACTGATGTGGTCAGTCACAAATTATTTTACATAATTTTAGCTTACAATATTCTATTCATCAGAGGTGCTGATACTACATTTTGTTTAAAAAAGAATTTTGGTAAACAACGTGGCCTTGCTAGCCACCTGGTTAGTTATAATGTCCTTTTATGAAAGTTGCCACTCAAGGTTCTAAGCTAATTCAAGTACAATAGCAGATACAGTTCTCAATACATTTCTCTAACCAACTCTTTGTTTCATGTATCACTTCTTCCTTGCAGCTGTGCGTTATCTAGGAACATGTACAAGGCCAATTGTTCAAGCAGGATAGAGCAGAAGATTCTCATTATTTTACACGTTAATTTCCTGACCCAGCAGATAATCACTTGTGGAAAGCATAAACATTAACTTTTGCTGTGCTAGTAGCTGCCAGGGTCAGGGGCCAACTTGCAGAAAGCACACTGCAGTTTCATATGAATTCATTTTTCTTGTCATAACATTAATAGAATAAAAATGTATTAATCCCTTCTTTGCTTCTAATAAGCACTAAACATATACATTGATACATATTTTTCTAACAAATACTATAATAGCATGACTTTATAGGACTGCAAGTAGCTAAACTCGAATCCCATTGTTTGCTGCATCCTTTTTTCTAACAATGTTTTCCATGGCCCATTTCATTGAATTCTTCAAGGTATCTGGCTGTAGGTGGTACAACATGCCATTGTATGTATCAGTGATGTCACAGTTCTACTTGCATAGGTTTTATGTATATTCCATTTACCTTGTATTACTATCTTCTGCTTCTGTTAGGTACCTACCATCTTCTGCTCCCTTAAAATTACCCATCTTCTTGTGTATATATCTTGTCCTTCCTTTCTATTGTTTTCACTTCTTTTGCATTGCTGATATAGATATGCCTTCAGAGCTCTTCATCTTGCTCTCTAAAACTTTGCATTTAGTCAGAAGTTTTTCCTGTTTACATTGTCCTTTACTTTTTTCATTTCCCTGTCCATTTTCAAAGTCTCTCCCAATGGTCATTTTTGACTTCTCAACCTTTTTGTGATATTTTTTGAAGCACCAATTAGACAATATCTTGAACCTCTGTCCATAGTTCTTTACTGTATCCACCCATTCTAATCTCTTGTATCCAGTCTTCACCTCAGTTACTAATTCACTGAGAATATTGTTGTGCTTGTATCTCTCTGGCCTAAACAGTTTTCTTCAATGTCATTCTATACTTTGCAAGAAGAAGCTGATTGACTGAGCTATAGTCATCTCCTGGTCTCTTTGTAGATGAGTGTGTAGAGATCTTCCATCTCTGACTGCAAAGTATACAGTCAATCTGATTTTATTATCAGTCATCTGATGACAGCCATGTCTAAAGCCATCTCTAAGGCTGGTGAAAGAGTCTGTTTACTGTTCAGTAAATTATCTTTGCAGAATTGTACTAGTCTATGTTCCAGTACATTATGAACACAAATGTCAAACCTTTCCATTATTCCAGATGTGCTTTGTCTACCAACTTTAGCATTTCAAGACTTGATGAACACAGTGTTCTTTTTTGGTACTATTTGCAAAAGTTGCTTCAGATCTTCATAAAACTGATCAGCTTAAGTTGTTTTAGCACCTGCAGTTGGAGCATAATTTTTTATCCCTGCAATTTCAAATGGCTTATTTTGCGATCTGATTGAGATAATTTTTGTATGTTTTTGTGTATTGCAATGAAACAATGATTTTGACATCATTTTATTAATTATGAAGGCTACTGCATTTCTTCTGCAATATTTTTGATCCTAATGACTATGAAATGTGAAATCACACAATTCTAGTCTATTTTAATTAACTAATTCCTAACATGTTAGTTTCTTGTTGCTATCTCATTGTTAATCACCTAAAGTTTAACTTGGTTCATCATTCTTACATATCATGTTCCAATGGTGTATAGTTCTTTGCAACTCCAAACTTTTCTTGCATTTCTGAGCATCACAGCAGATGGACATCCGTCCAGTTTTAATCCAGTAATTTAGCACAACTCGCATACTGACATACCTGTACTTGTCCTCTGCTCTTCCTTGAAGTATGTTAGAAATCTTCATATATGAAGCTCTCATATTACAGTGTCCTTTTGACATGTCTTAGGCTGCACTCATCTATAGCGCTTTGTTGGCAAAATGACTGAAGTGGCTTGCTATCACCTCCTCCAGTAGACAATCCTTTATTTCATCTCTGTGTAATGAACTACCTGACTTGGGTGGCATTGCATAGTGTAGCTCATAACTTCATGGGCATACATTATCCCATTATCCTTTGTACATTGGCTAGATAACAGTCCCAAAAGAGGATATATGCATATATACATGAACTAAATAAAATAAGGTAAAATAAAGTAGAATTATAATAAAGAAAAGATTAAACCCACTTCCATGAGAACAAACCCAATGGCTACCTAAGCATCTTATATATCCATCAAATATATTTAACAACTGTACTAAGAACACACCCACTTTAGAGAACACCAGTTCACAAATTAATCAACATACTAAACATACCAAATGTAACTGAAAAAAAAAAAAACAAACAAACAAAAAAATCAATTTCACGGCATAAGTTTCATAAAGAACTAACAGGAAAAGGAGTGCAATACTATGCAGCCCAAATCTCAGTACCAAAACCAAGCACCAGGCTCACTTTGCTTGATGTATCAGGACCACTATAATCTGAAAAGAAAGTAAAAGAAAGGTTACCAGTCGAACAAATAAGCCATTTATTCAATCCAACAGAGTTAAGTGCTTTCATCCTCAAATAAATATGGACTTCCTCAGAACAATCAATTAATTGAGCAACCGAGTAATTGAATAATTCATTACCATCATGAATATTTATCAAGTCAATATTCAAATAGTTGTTATAATTTATCTAAGTCAAAAATATATAGTAGATGAACTTTATAATTAAAACAATTGAAATGAAACCCTTTAGTCCACCAAAAATCTTAGATATATATGTATATATATATATATATATATATATATATATATATGGAGACTGAGAGATATAAAGTATGAATTGAAATTATAATTTAGTTACTTAGACCTTTAAAACTGAACTGATAAATACATGTCCATTTATACCATATGGTGATTTTGCATCCAGCTTTAGTTGATACATGAGTTTTCTGAACTCAGTTTGTGTTTCTGATTCTAGCTCTTAAATCTATATCAACAATTTTGAAAATGCCAAAAGAATTTTTTTTAAATCATAACAAATCAAGATAAGTTTATATAAAGCACTACTGATAGTATTCTTCCTGATATCATAATTATGTTTATATATCCTTTTACATAATGCCCTCTGCATCTTTCTGACATAAAAGGAGGGGCAGCTGGTATGCATTGCCACATATACTAAATCAGATGTTCCACAATTACCTTTCACAATTAATTTTAGATGAACAGTAGTAATTAAAAATAATATATTCTCTCTCCAAAATGAAAAGGCATTGTTTGCAGGAACCACATTTAAACATATCACATTTTTTATTTCTTTCTGTATTTAGCTTATTTTCTTGTAAAGTAGATTTAATATTTCTCCCTATTTTGTACACAAACTTTAATTACCCACTAGCTTAAATAATTTTTTTGTAGTTTTAAAAACAGACCAGTTATATTTATATTTTCTTTGCATCTTTAAATATACATTTTTTTTTAATTTCAGACTAGGTACTCTGATTATTATTCATAAAAGTCATGGCTCAGTGTTCACTGATACCTGTTTTGTGCTGCCATAAGGCATCATATAAGAATTCATTACATGTTTAACTGTTTTCATAGGGCAGGATTCATGAAGGCTTGCACGGAGTGTAAGAGACGTGCAACACTCCATGCAAGCCTCGCGATCCAGGAACAGCCCTAAACTCCGTGTAAGAGACCAGCTAAAACGTCTCTTTCACGGACTGGGCGTGGACATGCTAAATACCTCACTTGCATCCGAAAGGTATGCAAATGAGGTACATTAGCGATCCACGAAGCAGAAACCAGTCCGTGTAGGAGACGTTTTAGCTGCAGAAATGTACTCAGTTGACAACTGAGTACATTTCTGCAAAATCCACAACGGAGTGATGTCAGCTCCAAAAAAAGTTGCATATGAGTCAGGCAGCATGCCAATGGCCAAATATGTGGCCATTGGCAAGATAACCCGATGCAAAACTATTAAAAATATAATTATTTTTTTTCGGTAATCGCCCATGTTTAAACCCAGCGCAGCCCAGCGCAAACGGGCTGCGCTATATAAAACATAAAAATGTAGGTTATAAACCCACAAATGTGGGTTTTATGCAATACATGGATTTACAATGCAGGGACCAGCAGACTAAAACCAACATGGCCACCGTGTAATGGTTGCTAAGGGGGGAAGCTGAGTCTAAGACATGTAACTAAGCATTAGTAGGCAATCTCATGTAAATGAGGGTTCGGATACTGAATCTCACAGTCACATACCAAATGAGCACAGTCTGAGTAGTGTAAGAGATACAAAAGGGGGAGGAATAGAGTAGGAGATAGGTGACATCACAGGGGGGAATGGTAGAAAGAAATGCAGTTCATTGGAGGCCAGTGTAACATGACAGATGACAGGCACAGATCATGGAAAGAGGTGTGCCACTAGATAAGTCATGGAAAGTCAAGAAATGGAAGGTGTACACTGTAACCTACACCAAAGTTTCTTGCTGGCCGTGCATGTGCACGTGTTCACGCCATGAAGCGCGAGTAGGACAGTGTGTGCGCGTGTAAGGCAGTGTGAAAATGTGGGAGCGTGTTGGGAGATGTTTAACACTGTTTGCACGGGTGTGCACGCGTGTAAGGCAGGCTGAGTATGTTGGAGGCTGTTGGCAGACGTGTAACAGTGTTTGCGCGGGTGTAGGCGCGTTTAAACCCGAATAAGTAGATTCTAAACCGTGTAAGCACGTGTGCGCGCGTGTAAGCCACTGTGAGCGTGTTTCAGATAGTATGCAAGTTGCTCCCCCCTGAGGAAACAGAGAGGAAAAAGGAAGCAACAGAATTAATAGGAAGCTAGCAGGGATAACTGCTGAAGCTAGCAGGTTAAAACAATTAGAAGCAGGCAATTACACAGGCAGAATAGTAGCCCAGCCCAGCACTTAAAACTCTGCAAACAGTAGTGCAGGATGTTTCCATTAAGAGACACTGCAAGACAGGAGTAAGCTAATAGAAGTGAAAACTGAAAAAGCTTCACTCAGAGCAGAAATGTTAGGGGCTGCCATAGCTGTCATAATGAGACATAGGCGACTTGCTGAGGGTGGTGACAATGCAGATGGTGCCAGACAACCCACAGTGAGGAGACGGAGAAGAGTGTACAGGCCCAGGGTCACCTACCACGGGTTACATGAGCTGGAGATAGTAGAGTGCTATAGAGTGGACAGAGAGCTCCTGCAGCAAATTGTTGAGCTGTGCAGGCCACGCCTCACACACAGAACCAACAGAGGGAACCCATCCCAGTGGAAACCAAGGTATGTGTTGGCCTAAGAATACTAGCAACAGGTACCTTCCAGAGACCAACTGGCGATATGATGGGGATATCACAGGCATCAGCCTCCAGGGTACTACACCAGTTCCTGGATGCCATGTCAGCTCATGTCGGTGATCATGTATATTTCCCCAATGCCCGTGAGGTATTGGCCAGCAATATGCGTCTCTTCCAGCAAATAGCAGAATACCCTGAGGTACTGGGTGCTATAGACTGCACGCACATACACATCAAAGCACCAACAGGTGAGCGGGGTAGGGCCTACATTAACCGCAACGGCTTCCCCTCCATCAACTGCCAGGTTGTGTGTGATGCCCAGGGCATAATAATGAATGTGTGTGCTGGCTGCCCTGGCAGTTATCATGATTCCCACATCTGGCATTTGACGCAGCTGTACCAGACATTTGCCAATGGGGACATCCCACACGGACACCTAGTGGGGGATGCAGGTTATGCACTGGAGCCATGGCTGATGACACCCATCAGAAACGCACACACACCTGAACAGGAACGCCATAATGAGGCACACACACAAACACGTAATGTGATAGAACATGTGTTTGGGCTGCTCAAGTCACGGTTCCGGTGTCTGGACACATCTGGTGGAGCCTTGCAGTACACACCAACTACATGTACCCAAATTGTCATGGTATGCGCTATGCTACATAATATGATCTTGTGAAAACAGCTGCAGCAGGACCAGCATAGGGCCGGGCCAAACAGCCCCCCACCATTGCCAAGGCCATCACAGGCAGAGCGTGACTCGGAGGAGGAACAACCTGAGCCTGCCCCAGTAGGCAGAAGGAGGCGTGCCCAGTATGCCCTGGCCTTGGCAAAGAGGCAACACATAGCACATACACTGGCACAGTAGGAACCCTGGGAATGATACCCCTCTCTGACTCACTCATATAGTAACAGGGATGCCTAACATGACACAACCTGCTCTCAAACATGTACAGGGAGTGTAGTATGTGCATCCGACAGAGGCAGCCCTGCAGCACCACCTGAGGCATGATTGCCATGTGTTAAGCAATGTAACACCATCTAGTATATGCAAACATGAAGACCCTGCCTAACATCTCACCCTCACCAAGCATGATGCCACACTATGAAGACAAGAAGATCAAGTACAATAATTGGCTGAAGTAATGCAGTCAGTCAAAGTGGAGCCAATGTGTTACAGGCTGGGAAAATATGCAGAGTTTGACATGATGCACCACCTGCTAGGGGTGGCATGCACCTATCATGCCATGCCCCATGGATACTGGCAAAGGCTGTCAGTACCCACAACATGCCCTGAATAGGTATGTCTCAAAACACAAACCCAACCTCATAGGTTCTACAAGGGATAGGAACCTAGATGTAATACTACCCCATGACAGATGTACAAACAGCAAGATGTGTGCAGTGTAAACACACACAGTAAGGAGAATGTAGATACCAGTCCTGTAACAGAGAACTGGGCAAGGCTCACAGCAGCACCCAACACTACCAGGTCACACCTCATACTGTGCTGTACAGCCGCAAAACATGGAACAAGCTACAAAGGGAGGGCGACTAGCAAGAAATGGCAAGGATAACCACACCCCCATGTTGGTACCACAACAAGAAGCAGCATGGAATATCCATGGTCAAATACCAATGGCTAATACTGCCTCGCAGTATATAGCCTGCTGCAGACCACTGTCCTAATACCAGGAACAGCACCTGGCCTATGTTGGAATACATGAATATATCAAGCCCCCCAAACCACATTATATTGCCCGACTGAAAATACCCAGACATACACTGGTAGCATTGTACTAGCACCAACACAGTAGGAGAAAATTACCCAGATTCCATAAACCAAAATGCCCAGGAACAATGTACTACCCCCACAAGAGGGGTAAGCATACTGGATGTGATAATCAGCAACATGTGTACTGGATGGCAAGATGAGAAGTGTACCCCTCACTGGTAAGACCAGACCATAGTGTAAGCACACTGGAAATACACACCCTGACCCCAGTCCCTGGCCAGAATACCACAGTGAAAAAACATGTGTAAAGTATAGATTGCAGCCCTCAAAACCGATGTTGAATCCACAAAAGGCCCTGTGCAAGTGCAGAATATGGGACACACCACAGAACATGTTATACAGGCATTCCATGAACACAGCCAGGAATGCTTGGAGTATGCAATCACAAATAACAACAACACACAATGCCATACACGCAGACATCTGGCATGCTGGGCTCCAGCCATTACCAAACCATGCAAGAGAATGAGGAAGATACCACATGATAGAGCAAACATAAAAAGGGAAGTAATCACTGACCAGTAGTATGGCAACAACATATGTCCACACATACAATCCACTAAGTCCAGCCACAACAAGTATAACCTATGAATCCAGAGGCAATGTGACGCCAGTACCAAGTACACAGACAACCACAACACCCCCGAATAAATACAAACATATGTGATAGATGCATCCATGTATCAAAGCAGAGGTTGAGCTCCAACAAGCCAGTACTGTCAACACTAGTCAGGAGGAGAAGGTAACCACATACACCACGAACTCAGTCCCACATAGACCTACCACAACTGTAAACCAAACACATAGACACAGACAAATATTCCCAGAGGCCTTAATTACAAACACACCACACCAACAGACACCTCCAAAGTAGATCACAAGCAACCACAACCTTCAAACATAGCACATACAACGAATAGTACACAAAGCTGGTGTGCCAAACAGTCACAGGCCCGAAGGAGAAACAAATGCCTGATACAGTCGTAATAGGTGTCTGTATAGGCAGAAACACAGCTGTCCCACTCACCGGACTGAACAAGGGAAAGGGTAGAGTAAGCTGCTTGTAGGTAGCCACAAAATGCCACTTAACACAAGTACGCAGGTCACCCCAAAGCAAGCAGAAATATGATGCACTCAATGTCCATGCTGGTGTGAATTACCTGAGATGTACCTCCCTGGTCAACAACAAATGAGACATGGATGGTCCCTCCAAGTATGTACCCCAGGGCAGGATGACACTGGCTGTGTGCAGCATCCAACGCTCACCAAGAATGATGCCACAGTACAAACACATAATGCTCATGTTTAACAGCTGGCACAGTTACAGCTCTCAGTCCAAGAGGGTGTAATGTGTGTCCGCTGGAGATGTCAAGCATGACAAGCCATGCTGCTGTTACAGGGGTGGCTGTCAGCTGTTACCCGTGTGCGTCTGGATACTGGATAAGGCCTTTGCCGCCTCCATAGAGCCGTATGTAGGCAAGGCCAAAAAGACTACCCACCACCCTAGAAAACATAAGTGGTAGGAAACATAAGGGTAATGCTGACCAATGCCAGATGTGTAAACTGCAATATGCATGCCCCTGAGGCACTTCCCATTATGGAGAACATTGATGCCTGTCCAATGACAGAAGCCTGCTGCAGGCCTAGTGATACCACACCAGCACTACTAGGTTATACCACATACCATGTGTTATGGCCCCAACACCTGCACCAAGACATCAAAGGAGGGGGAGTATCCATATTCAGCACAGACACCCATATAGCCAGGTAACTGACAATGCACAAAGCAGCAGACACCACCCATGTGTACATAACTGTAGTCAAAACTGCTGTACAGTCTGTAGCATGCGACAGACCACACTCTTACACACAAGAACCCCACCCAGACATCCGAAGACACTGGACAGTATGGGTGTCCCACCAAATACCAGACAAGGTACACAAAGTACCACATAGGTGTCAAACCATTATGTATGCAAGGAGTCATCAGGGACCTAGGGACACAGGTCGACATTAATCTGTCATGTGACAGCCACAATGCCAATGTGGCTATGAAGACTGTTGATACTGGACACCGTATCATGAAATGATTCACACCAACATCAACAGGGGTCACTGTGCCACTGTACTGTTCCCTTATCAGACCCATAATCTAGTACAATGACTCATATGGGATGTACCATACGTGACACCTGCAGCGGTTTGGAAGACCTCATAGTTACCCCACCAACAGGATAAAGGGTGCGGAATATATGTCATATGCTGCCTGGCTGTAGACACCCCAGCTGACTGCAGTCACACACTGCCTACACAGAGGCATTGTATGTCTGTTGTACCAGGCCATGTCCAACACAGGAGTAATGGACATGCTACACCACAGGAAATCAAAGCCATTGGAGCTGTGAGAGTCACAGATGTCAACCTCAACACATAATGAAATAAGATGTGCTGGAGGGACAGATACATAACTCATAGGCTCCCCACACCCAGAAACAGGATCCCAATCCATGGTAGGCAGAGCCCCTCACTGACACCCCTCAACAGGAATATTGCCAAGTGGATGGATGACCATAAATGTATACTGGGGGTCCACACTGTGTCATGACCAGACAGAGGCACAGTGAAGAACCTCATAAATGGCCATAATTGAACATAGCAAGGGGTGGCGAAAGACACACACACTCTAGCTAGTCTTACCAATGGCCTAGGGTGTCTAGCCTACTATGAACCCATGAACCTATGAAGATACAACACGTACAGGACACTAAGCATAATAACAAGGCTTACCCAACTGATGGTAGGAACCATGTTGGGCATCCACAGATATGCTCCGAATCACACAGATATTACAAACAGCATACCAAACACACACACATATTGCTAACATACAACCTGTCAGGTGCAGTGCAAACACCCCCCCCGAGTGCAAAATATCTATCCCAGCAGATGGTCCCCTGACATTGCAGATGCTGAGGTAACAGCCATCATCTGCAAAGCAGAACACACAGCAGCAAAGGTATGTGATGGTGTCCTGTGCTGAGGCCAACATGGACCCCAAGAGTAATGGAATGCAAAATCACACTACTGGCCAATGTCAGCCTTACCACAGGGTATGTACCCAAAGAGCAGTGTACAACAACAGTGGTCCATCACAACAAAGGTGTTGCCTGAATGGATACTCCAAACTAACACCCCAGGATCCTGACAAGCTTGTTCTGCACAGCTATGGAAAGGATCAGTATGTACCGCAGACAGAAGGCTAATGTGGACCTACTGATACCGGACCCTACACACCGTGGCTGTTGTAACTGCAGAACCGGCCCCTAAACATGTCTGACCCATTTGAAGCAGTCATTAGGGTCATTAATGAGGGCTATGTGGTCCACACAGCGTAGCTGGACTGTGCACATGCTTCTAGACAATACCGTACGTGTTCAGTATGGATATGTTCACCAGCTTAAATATACACCCCTATGTCAGTAGAGGGGTTGCAAAGCAGACCAAGGACAGAACTGACATGGTCAGACATGCTGCATCCATGTCAGACTACAAAGCGGATATGAGTGGCATCCCACAAGGCCTGGTCTTGCCACCCCCACCCCCGTTCTGTATACATGTCCCATAGGTATAGGCCAACATGGAAGGACTGTGACTGAGCATGTATGCAGAGGAGTACAAACAGCCCACCGTATCCGACCCCCAGCTGACACAAGCAACCCACAAAAGGGCCACCTACAAACAAACAACTGTAGCCATAACCAAGTCAGCAAGCTAATCGCAGAACTGTGTATAGACAACCACTCTGGATATACAGTAAGTGCCCACAGATTACCACACAGGTGTTAACCCATGAGGCACCTAACATGTAATGTGAGACCTGGGTACAAAAGGTGATAAATAACCTGCACTGGACAAACATGTGTCTGTAGTGTTCGCAGAAACATATACCATATACCCACCCAAACATGAAGGCTGGCAGATGTAGATAAGGGGAACTAACTCTGGCTCTGCAGCCATCCTCCATCAGCATCACAACTGACTACAATAGCCCCTGTGGGATATACCACAGCAGACACCTCCAACAACTGTAAAGTCCACAACAGTACCCCACCAGGGGTAGCAAAGAGCCTGAACAGATGCCATGTGTTGCCTGAGTAAACAAACTGCAGCCCCACACACTGCCATCCTTCCCGGCTACAGGAAAGCTGTGCCTGATGTATGATGCCATTTCCAACCTGGAATGAATGAACATGATGCACCTTGTACAATCTGAATGGCAGTGAGCTATGCACATGAGAGACCTGAACCCCAGCACTGACATACATAGGACAAGCTGTACAGAATGATCCATAACACAGAAGGCACCCCCACACTGCAGTAAACTCCTGGTACAGGTCAGCCAGAGTGCCACATATCAACACCCCTCAATAGGCATCCTGATGAGTGTATGGGAGATGGTAGGCTACCCTGGGTATCACTGTTATGTCAAAGGTAGACAGAGGCACAGTATACCAACCATGACATATTTAATGGCAAACTCCAGTTACAATGTGTGTCGAAGGACAAACACACCCTGTGACTACCATCAGAAATGGCCTACAGAACATCGCTAGTGTTTGCCAATGTCCACCCATGTTGTGGAATACACTATTTATTTATTTTATTTATTTTATTTTACATTTGTTGACCGGGCTAGTCCAGCTGGATAATTTCCATTTTCAGTGGAGGCCCGGGGAGAAAAGCTCCACAATTAAAACAAGGTTAAACATTTAAGCAACAATGCATACATTTTAGTGTAGTAGAAAATACAGCGAAAAAAACAGGTAAAAAACAATTAGCCTAAGCTATATATTCATACAGTACAGTAATTTAGTCATTTGAAATAGCAGGGAAAGATAGTGATTTTTATGTAGGGAGGTATGGCTGAAGAGCGAAGAAGTCATTTAGTCTGGATTGGTACAGGAGCAGAGCCAGAAGTTGTTAAGATGTAATAGAAGTTGTTTTTTGAAAAGTTGAAAGGAGTCTAGTGAGGTAATGTGTGGGGGGAGGTTATTCCATATTTTCCCTATGGAGTTTGTAAATAGACAGTTACCTGCTGAATTTGTAATTCTAGTTGTGGTGACTTGTATCTTTCGCAGATCACAACTGTTTCAAGTTTTGTAGGGAGTAAGGAGGTTACTGAGAGCTGGTGTTTTGTTGGTTGATAAAGAATGTTATGTGTAATTAAGAGTTGTTGATAGATAAGCTTGTTAGGTAGTTCTAACCATTGTAATTGTTTTAAGTTATTACAGTGGTGAGTTTTGTACTGGGATGCTGTGGCAAAACGGGCTATATTATGATAGGATGTAGTTAGTTTTTTCAGGTTACCTTTAGAGATTGGTGTAAATAGAGGAAGCATACAGTAGGGTGGAGATAAGATGTGATTGAGCTAAGGTGGTCCGTGCTTCTGGAGTAAGGAAGGGTTTTATTCTGTACAGCGAACCTATCTTTTTATTTACTGCTTTTATAGTGTTATTGATATGACAATCATAGTTAAGATTATTATCAATAGTAACACCAAGCAGTTTGGTAGTAGAGTCTGGGGAGATAAGAGAATTGTCAGCTGCAGTAATAGTAAAATTTAGTTGAGGAGATTTGTGGGTAGGTGAGAATAGTAATAGTTTTGTTTTCTTGGAGTTGAGAAGGAGACATCTTTTTGAGAACCATTGTTCAACGGTTGAAAAGGTAGATTGTGTGAGTGACTGGAGTTCAGATTGGGTGGGAGCTGTACAGATGATGGTAGAATCATCTGCATATTGTATGCAGGTAGTGTTATGGATAGATGATTGAAGATCATTAATAAAGATAGAGAATAAGAGTGGACCTAATATTGATCCTTGAGGTACTCCTAAGGAGATAGGTAGTAGAGCAGATAGAGAATTTTTCCAGAGTACTGCTTGTTGTCGGTTTTCAAGGTAGGATGAGAACCAGGTTAAGGAGGAAAAATCCAAGGCAAGTGAGTTTAGTATGTGTAGGAGAAGTTTATGGTTGACCATGTTGAAGGCTTTTGACAGGTCTAGGAAAAGAGAAGCAGTTAGTTTGTTATTATTACGGTTACAGTTTATTGTGTTAGTAAAGGAAAGTAGTGCAGTGGTCGTACTATGTGAGGGTCTAAATCCATGTTGAGTGTTTGCTAGTAGGTTATTTTGAAGGAGATGGTTAAGTAGTTGTTTGTGTATACATTTTTCCATGATTTTAGCTAGTGGAGATAATAGTGCTATTGGGTGGTAGTTAGAGAGGTCAGTGGATTTGCCTCCTTTATGTAAGGGTATGATGTGTGATATCTTCCAGATTGCTGGAAAATCACTTTCTTTTATGGATCTGTTTATTAGGATCGAAACAGGGTAGGCTATAGCTTTTGCTGCTACCTGAAGGAATTCAGCAGGAAGCTTATCTGCTGAGGGGGTAGTGGGTTTAAGTTTTTGTAAGAGAGATTGTATGTAGTAGGTGGGTATGGGTTGAAGTTGAAGGGAAGGAATGACTTTGTTGGTGTTACTTAAGATCAGTTGGGAAGCATCAGGGGATAAATGGCTTGCTAGTGTTTGTATGGAAGTAGTAAAGAAGCTATTGAAGTTATTGGCTATTAAAGAGGGATTATCAGGGTCTAGATTCTCTGGGTTAGGTGTTACCATTTTACCTGGGGTAAGTAGATGATTGATAGTAGACCAGAACCTTTTTGGTTCTTTTTTTGTGGATTGCTGAAGTTCTACATAGTAGTTCTTTTGTCTGAAATAATAGCATTTTTGGTTTTGTTTCTCAGCTCTCTAAAGGTTTGATAGTCTGTTGGGTTTCTAGAGGAGCGCCATTTCTTCCAAGATTTATTTTTTAGCCTGATCTTTTGTTTAGTATTAGAGGTAAGCCAGGGTGCTGTTCTGGTCTTTATTCTAATGGTACGACTTGGGGCATGGTGGTTTAGGATTGTAAGGAATGCTGAGTTGAAATATTCTACGGCTTTGTTGAGAGAGAGGTGCTTTAGAGGGGTCCAATTGTATTGTGAGAGTTCTGTTTGAAATCTTTGGGGATTAAATTGTTTCTTTGAATATAGTGTTCTATGTGAGGTAGGTAAGTTTTGATGAGTTTTAGCTCTAATGACATATGTGAGGGAGTGATCGCTAAGGTCATCAGGAAGGATGCCAGTTTTGTAGCTTTGTGAGGGGGAGTTTGTAAGAACCCAGTCTAAGGTGGTTTCTTTTGCTTGTTTTATTTATTCTAGTGGCACTATCAATTAGTTGTTTGAAACCAAAAAGGTTTAAATGGGAAGTAGGGTTAGCATTGTTACAAGATTTCCAGTCAATGTTAAAGTCTCCAAGGAGTAGTGTTTCTTGAGGAAGGTAATTTGAGAGTTGTTCAAGAAGGTGTTCTAATGTGGGGATATTACTTCCTGGAGGCAGATAAGCACAAATGATGTTTATTGATTTAGTAGTATTAATTTGAACTCTAGAGCAGATTATTTCGACATTATTGTTTTGGGTAAGAGCAAGGTCAAGAAGAGTAAGCTTCAGGTTAGATTTATATAGGATAGCTACTCCACCTCCTTTCTTGGAGGTGCGATCAAGTCTAACAATGTTATATCCAGGTGGGGTAATTTCAATATCTTTAATAGATGGTTTTAGCCAGGTTTCTGATAAGCATAGAATGTCAAAGTTGTGTACTTCTAGTAGGGCGTGTATTTGACTAATTTTATTACAGATACTGCGTATATTTAGGTGGGCCAAGGATAGTATGTTTGTAGTTATAGTTGATGGAGGAAGGAAAGCTTTTATATGGTGACTGTGTGTTTCAGTAGTTGTAGGTTGAGGGCCTGGATTGGGGTGTATGTCACCGTCCTGAAGTAGATGGAGTAGTAGACCATAGTTTTGGATATGTGTTTTAGAGATGTGTCAAATACTTTCTTTGATTTAGTTTTTAGTAGTTTACAATGAAATAGTCTATGGTATTTGGGAAGTAGATATATGGTTTGTGATGAGGTAGGTAAATAGGATGAAGGTAGGTATGTTGTAGGTGTACTAGTATGTTTTGAGGGAAGTGAGAGAGAAATAGTTAAGGAGTGTTCATAGGAGGATAAGAAGTAGGTAGTAATGAGAAGGAATAATAGTAAGAAGGTGATAGGTACTTTAAGTTGTGAGTGGAGGATAGTTGTAGACATGATAAGATAGTTGTATGTGAAGTAGGGCTTCCTGATATGTTGTAGAGGGGTGTGTGGAGGGAGTAGGGGGTAGAGTGGAAGGGGCTGTAATGGTATAGGACTTTAGTGAGATAGTGGTGGGTTGGTTAAAGTGGTATGTAGGTGTGACTAAGTAAAGGAAGTTACACAATCTGTGAGACTGTGAATTGGATAGGATAGCAGTGGTAGGAGGTGTGGCTTGTAGAAATATAAATGTAGGACCCCTGGGGGGTGGGATATGGGGGTAGGGTGGGGAGCAGAGCGGGGCACACAAAGTAGACCAGAGGAGAGTGGAAAAAGTATCAGGGAAGGAAGGGGAATCAAGGCAAGAGAAAGTATCCTCGGGGAGAGGATGAGACAGAGAGGTAAAGGAGGAAAAGGATTAGTATAAGGAGGGGAGAATAAAAGTGTAAGGCAGAAGTCAGTACTAATATCCCAAATAGGGATGAGAAAAGTATAACATCTAGTGGACAAAGTAGTAGTGCAGTAAGCAAACAAGGGAGCTACCAGGCGTGGAGCTGTACTAGAAGGGGGAGAGAGGATAGCCTATGTGGCCATCCGAGGAGACTGTGAGGGGAAATGAAGGAATAAGGAGGGGTAGCTGCTGGCTGCTTAGCTAGTGGCAGTCTGAAAGTTTAGCAGGAACATTTAGTTAAAACGTAATATAGCATGACTAGGTAGACATACTCTCTGTTTTCTGGTGGTAGAGGGTGGTAGAAGACAATGTCCTGACCGAGTCCAAGGGTATTCTGTGGGGAACACCCTAATAGTGAAATTAGAGGGATACAACCCAGGCAAAGACAAAGGGTCGTGGAGGGGATAGCTGTTAGAGGAGGGAGAGAGGACAAAAAGATAATGTTAGAGTACAATATTAACATACAGGGTTACAATTCAGAGTCAAAATGCAATAGAAGACAGGTTATGCAACTGGTAAGCAAAGCAACGTTACACATAGTTGATATAACTCTTTAGGATGTACATATTAATGGTGAAAAGTACATTTCAAATAAATAACTGTATAGCTAATAATATATAGAGCCTAGTGTTACAGCAAATCACCACACACACCAGAGTAATGCAGTGAAGGCATTCACGTTTACATAAACAATTCAATTGAAACACTTTCCAGTCTCTTTAGGAGGTGTAGATGGTGTAAATAGCAAGTCATAACATGGAACGCTATTGCGTATACAGAAATATGATATGTGAAAGCAATAGGTGTGAGGACTAGGATAGGAGCAGTCCCAATGTAAGGCAAACCTAATAACTAAACGCATTCACTTCTAAGTTAGCAACAAATTCAAGAGCAGTCACTTTAAAAGCTAGCCAAACTATCTAAAATTATTCACGTTTGCACAGCCCGTAAGTACTCATAGGTTGGAACAGCACAGCATACAAAACCAGCATTTGCGTGAGATGTAAAGGGTTCCTATACCAGCTTAAGCAGTATCGGTATCAGTATCAGAGGGTCCCACTTATGTGGCGCTACCTGAAAGCTAAGCATTCACGTATAGCTGAGCAAAGATCCACGTGCTACAGAATCAATGCAGACAGTAGCGGAGTAGCATTACAAGAAAGACTATACTAAATGCATTCGTTAATCTGTCCACCAACAATATTATTGCAATCCTACCAATTTAGTGCCACCTTAAGGCTGACGCATTCGCGTTTGGATTAGTAATAGTAAACACGCTGTTCTATCAGTATCAGAGGTAGACGGTAGTGGTATATCAGAGGCTGCATCAGCAACTCCCACCAACTTGAACACAACAGTACTAGAGCCGTCCCATGTATTCAGTACCACCCAAGTGCTAAACACATTCGCGCTTACACTAGAAAGAGTACACACACTATAGCACAAATCCAGACAGTAAAAGAGCAGTCCTACACTAGAAAAAGTACACACGCTATAGCACAAATCCAGACAGTAAAAGAGCGGTCCTTCAACTAAGGCTATACTAAACACAGTCGCGTTAACCTGAACATAAGCTGGAATAGCATATAATCATCAGTTTCACCTGACTTGGAGTGTTATAGGTAGATAGCAGGTTACTACAGCAATATGGCACAAGCTAAACACATTTAACATAAACAGCAGTTAAACACTGACTACTAGAAATGTTACAATACAATTCCTGAAAACTGGAGTGCAATATACAGCTTAAAACATACTTCAGAACTGTCGCACACAGCCAAGCAGACTCAGCAGCAGTGAGGAGGGCAGATTTAAAGATGGTGCCTTTGGGACATGGGCAGTCTTTAAAAACTTCCACAGGAAGTCCCTAGGGAGGAGGAGGCGGAGATATTAGGGGGTAGGTATAGACCGGAAAAGGAGGGGAGTGAAGAAACCTGGCTGAAGAAAGGATAGGATAATAAGGTTGCAGTAGGAAGATTAATAGAAGGGGAGGGGAGGGAGGGAAGATAGCAGGGAGGCAGGTATAGACCAGAAAGGAAGGGGGGTGCAGAGATCTGGCTGAAAAGGGATAGAATAGTAATAGGTTCAGTAAAGAAAACAATAGGCTAGGGAAGGAGATAAGAGGCTAAGTGGGTAGGATGTGGAACAGGAGTAATATCTAAGGGTAATAAAGCATACAGATATTGGGGCCTAGTAAATACAATAGTATGTGAAAAAGGGTAAAACAGGAGTACAGACCTGGGCTCAAAGGAGACAGGAGAAGCAAGTAGGGAGCCCAAGGAGAAAGGGTGTGAGCAAAACACAAAGTAGACCAGAGGAGAGTGGAAAAGTATCAGGAAGGAAGGGGAATCAAGGCAAGAGAAAGTATCCTCGGGAGAGGATGAGACAGAGAGGTAAAGGAGGAAAAGGATTAGTATAAGGAGGGAGAATAAAAGTGTAAGGCAGAAGTCAGTACTAATATCCCAAATAGGGATGAGAAAAGTATAACATCTAGTGGACAAAGTAGTAGTGCAGTAAGCAAACAAGGGAGCTACCAGGCGTGGAGCTGTACTAGAAGGGGGAGAGAGGATAGCCTATGTGGCCATCCGAGGAGACTGTGAGGGGAAATGTAGGAATAAGGAGGGGTAGCTGCTGGCTGCTTAGCTAGTGGCAGTCTGAAAGTTTAGCAGGAACATTTAGTTAAAACGTAATATAGCATGACTAGGTAGACATACTCTCTGTTTTCTGGTGGTAGAGGGTGGTGGAAGACAATGTCCTGACCGAGTCCAAGGGTATTCTGTGGGGAACACCCTAATAGTGAAATTAGAGGGATACAACCCAGGCAAAGACACAGGGTCGTGGAGGGGATAGTCTCTGTTTTCTGGTGGTAGAGGGTGGTAGAAGACAATGTCCTGACCGAGTCCAAGGGTATTCTGTGGGGAACACCCTAATAGTGAAATTAGAGGGATACAACCCAGGCAAAGACACAGGGTCGTGGAGGGGATAGTCTCTGTTTTCTGGTGGTAGAGGGTGGTAGAAGACAATGTCCTGACCGAGTCCAAGGGTATTCTGTGGGGAACACCCTAATAGTGAAATTAGAGGGATACAACCCAGGCAAAGACACAGGGTCGTGGAGGGGATAGTTCAGAGCTGTCGCACACAGCCAAGCAGACTCAGCAGCAGCAAGGAGGGCAGACGAGCCTGGTGTAGGTAGTCCATATCTGAACATATTGCAACATGGTCATATGTGCACAACTGGCCCCTACACAGTCTGTTGTGCTCACTATGAAGATGTCAAGCAGTGATAGGACTAAAGCCCAGGATACTGTCCACTACAGTGAAATACCGAACCAGTACACTATACGGTACTACAGTGTTAGGTCATTATGAAAGTATGTTGAGAACTGTCTGCAAAGTATCCCATGCAATTCCTGCAGGCACAGTATAATCCCTGTTGTGGCAGACATGAAGCAGTTGGCCAGTTAGTACACAATATGACACCCATCACACAATCATAAACGTGTGATAATGATGAAGGTCGCACACACCCAAATATGTGTTGGACTTCAGAGTACAACATATGGAAAGCTCACACTGGGCATGCTCGCACACTTTGATAAATGAGGCATATGTCAGACAACATGCCATGGAAAGGCTGAACTGGGCATGCTCACACACTTAGGCCATATCTCCGTGTAGCAGTTGGCCACACATATCTGGTATTTGTACGTGTCAGTCCAGGAACCAACCACAACACAGCAATCAGCCCAGTGCACACAGTAAATGACCACAGAGACATAAGTGATATAGTGGATCACCGTCAGATGCAAACATCTGCCACAGATACACAAGTTGGTCATAGGAACAGGGAATGCTATGGCAATAAAGACCTGCAAACAGTAGAACAGCACAACAAATATTGTGCATCCGACAATTGAACATATGGGTGTAGAGGTCAATACTAGGCTTCTTGCCCCAGGGAATGGCAGCTCAGCCAGAGTGTGCTTGGCATCTGCATCCCCAGGATAGTAGGCTACCGTGCCACTGTAAAGTAGGTCACAGAAGGCGACATGTGAGGCTAGTGAGCTGTGCCTCTGTCAAGCAGGAGCACCGTGGAGGTCTCAGGGATTGAATGTGCTAAGCCACAGCCATGTTGTCGGTGTGTGCTGTGAGAGGGTTGCTGAGGATCTCTGACAGTAGGTGTCTGTCAATAACAGACTGAGGGGAGCCCTATCTGCATTCTCTGGACGATTCCACTGTCAATACTGTGTTGTAATGAGTATGTGTGAATGAAGTGCCATGGTGAAACAGTCCACAGATGTCCTCCCTCTGTGGGCTACAGCTCTGCAATGTATTAGGTCGCTCTGTCCGTTGAACGGCGCATATATGGCCGGTGTACAGCTGACAGGTGTCTTGTTGTGGAGCAGTCATGGGTATATGTGGGATAGCATGACCAATGCAAACTGTACACATGCTCATAGGATGCAAGTGTCAAGGATTATGCTGAGTGGCCAGTATAGTCCTCCAGCATGGGTCCTCTGAAGTCATCCACCCCAGTGTACACAAGTGTAGAGTCTGCTTGTGCTAAACACAGTTTGTGTGCAGTGACAACCTTGCCTGGGGGTGGAGATGAGATATGGATGTCCAGGGAAAGGTGGACATGGGCAGATATCAACAATGGTGGTCTACCTCTGGTGTGGAACAGTGAGTACCCACATTGCAGGTGGACAGGTGCAATATGTATTCACCCATGTGGCTGTGGTGTGTGGTTCTGCCATAGCACATGGACCCACAAATTGTAGTGGCGGTAGGGTAAAGTGGTAGAGGCCTGCGTAGTTCTCACACACAATATGCCTGTACCTGATGTTATCAACTGGAATGGTGTATGTGAATACGTGCATATCCTGGCACTGTTCCCAGGGAAGCTAAGCGTGTGTCCTGGATGTGGGTGTGGTGTTCTGGACTGGTTGTGTTGTGTGTTACAGGTCCTGTGGTCCCAAAGCATGGTATAGAACATAACTTGCCAGTGCGATGTGCATATCTGACCCTGACGTAGGTGGCTGCAAATGCATATATATGCTATCCCCCACCTGACAGGTAGTACTACATGTACATACCTCTGTGGAAATAAAGATGTCAGCACCCTAGAAATACTACAGGTGCAGAACAGATGCCCAGTAATTCGGATAGTGCGCTCTGCTAATGTGTCGCTCTCAAGTGTCATAATATAGTTAGGTAGGGGTTCGAATCCTGCAAATGCTCAGTGTGTGTGTGTGGGTGATTGGGGTTTGTGTGTGTGAAAGGCTGTGAGAAGGAAATGTCCATTTTGGCAACTGGGAGAACACACTACAGGATGCACACTCCCCTTTCTAAACACAGATGATGTCAGCACCCTATAAGTACAGCAGGAGAAGGGAAGCCTCCCAGTAATGCGAATAGCGCCCTCTGCTAATGCATCTGTCCCAAGTGTCATAACATAGTTAAGTAGGGGTTTGAATCCTGCAAATGGCAAGTGTGTATGTTTGGATGAGGGGTTTATTATGTGTGTGCAAATATGTATGAGGGAAATGTTCATTTTGCCAACTGGGAGAACACACTACAGGATGCACGCTCCCCTTTCTAAACACAGATGATGTCAGCACCCTATAAGTACAACAGGAGAAGGAAAGCTTCCCAGTAATGCGAATAGCGTGCTTTGCTAATGCATCCGTCTCAAGTGTCATAACATAGTTAGGTAGTGGTTTGAATCCTGCAAGTGTGTGTGCTTGGATGAGGGGGTTTATTGTGTGTGTGCAAATATGTATGAGGGAAATGTTCCTTTTGGCAACCGGGAGAACACACTACAGGATGCACACTCCCCTTTCTAAACACAGATGATGTCAGCACCCTATAAGTACAGCAGGAGAAGGGAAACCTGTCAGTAATGCGAATAGCACGGTTTGCTAATGCATTCATCTCAAGTGTCATAACATAGTTAGGTAGTGGTTTGAATCCTGCAAATGGCAAGTGTGTGTGTTTGGATGAGGGGGGTTATTGTGTGTGTGCAAATATGTATGAGGGAAATGTTCCTTTTGGCAACTGGGCGAACACACTACAGGATGCACACTCCCCTTTCTAAACACAGATGATGTCAGCACCCTATAAGTACAGCAGGAGAAGGGAAGCCTCCAAGTAATGCGAATAGCGCACTCCGCTAATGCGTTTCCCCTGCGTATCGTAATGTAGTTAAGTAGGAGTTTGAAACCTGTAAATGACTTGTGTGTGTGTTAGCATGTGGGGAGTTTGTGTGTGTGCATTTCTGTATAAAAAGCATGTTAGTTTTGGCAATCAGGAGATCACACTACCTGATGCACATTACCCTTTCAAAATACTGATGTTGTCAGCACCCTATAAGTATAGCCAGAGAAGAGGAACTATCTAGTAAACCGAATAGTGCGCTTTGCTAATGCATCCTTCTCACGTGTCATGACTTAGTTAGGTAGGGGAATGAATCCTGCAAATGGCAAGTGTGCATGTGTGTGGGGGTAGTAGGGTGTGTGTAAATGCAAGTGTGAGGGAACAGATCCTTTTGGCAAATACTACAATACACCAGATGCTGCATACTCCCCCAGTAAACACAGGGGATGTCACCACACTATCAGCACAGCCAAACAGGGCTAGTTGGCTAGTAATGCCAATAGTGTGCTCTGCTACTGTGTCTATTACCATTGTCAGAGTACAGATAGGTATGTTTTGGTAACCCACAACTGTCACGTGTGGTTGTGTCACACAGTATGACCTTGTGTGGGTGTTTGTACATAACAATGCATGCCATTGCCTAAACCAGCAATGGCATTGCACACATGATGTATGTGTGTGACACATACACATAAATACCTGTGACCTGCAGTAGTTACCGTGTCTGACACATGCTTCGTGTGGATAAATGGTATTAGCAATGTATACCAATATGACTGTGTCTTACTGTGCAGGGTCCGCACGTGGTATGTCCCTACACAGTGTGGGTGTCTATGGTGAAAGACCTACAGCAGGGGATACACATCTGGTCTGGGCCATATAGTGTACATGTAGTCGATGTACAGGTGCTGCATGTTCCCACCTGTTGTGGTAGTGGTAACATGTCATTCCACTGCAATTCGGTGACCACATGCTGTGAACTCTTCAACTAGAGTGTTGTAGCTACAGTAATGCTCACACACAATGTTCGGATGGATGCAGTACGGCCTTATAAACACAGTTCATGAGACTGTCATATTGCTGGTGTTGTTATGGAGGATAGGTGGTCTTCCTGTGTATGTGAGGGTTGTGTGTGCCAGGCTATGAACCAGATGGCAGTCTGACACACTGTCAGCTGCACATGAGTAGGCCCTGATGGTTTGTGCTGTGCCAACAACCTGGAGGTGTGTGTATCTGTGTTACCTTGGGATACCACCCCCCTATCCATGTGTGTTACATGTGTAGGGGACGACAGGCATGGTATGGGGCATAACCTGTCAGTGATGGGTAACACCTGTGAGCCATGAATCATGAATCTGGTACTGCACAGAAATTGCAGTTCACCGTGCTGAGGGCAGTGTCTGGTGCATGCATCTTCCGGTGTACACTGCTGTTGTTGTGTAGCAGCACTGTTAGTGTCCTAACCTGTGTGATACCCACGGAGGTCACTATGTAAACCATGTCCTGCAGCATAAGGCAGTATGTGTGTACCAAGGAGCCTTACCATTATACATCGGGCCATGGGTGTCACGTGCAAGATGACCCATGCACAACATTGTGGCTTCCCTAGCATGTAAGCACACATTGACAGCCAGTGGATACCCTATGAATGACAGTGGAGACTGAGCATAATGTAGACATACAACACCCTTCCCACATATAGTGGTAGAATACCTGGTGAGGGTATGTTGGCAACCAACATCAGGCTCATACTGGCCTGTGCCACATGCTGAGAGATCCATTCTATGTTCCCTATCATGTAGTCCAGGGAGGTATGTCTCAGGCAGCCACACTGGCATGGTCAATGAGTGAGTCATATCTGTCCATGCCTCTGACTGACCTGTATGCATGTGTGCTGTGGTGGACCATAGTGCCCCTGAGTCATATCACTGTGACCTTCACCAGATACAGCCTGTTGAGCAGGACCCCAGTGCAGCACACATGACAGGTACCTGACATGTCTGTAGCAGGTGTGTTGTGTAGCCCTACAGGCTGTGAGTGTGTGGCACAGGGGATGTGCGTGCCATGTGTGGCATGTGCTCTGTTCCGACGGAACATATGCCTGTGTGCCAGCTGCGGAGGTGTGTGATGACCAGGTAGGCTGCTAGTCTGAGTCCCCACGTATGCCCCAGTGTGTTCAGCATGCTGTCAGTGTGTGTCAATGTCTGACTGGTATTGTCGTCACTGTAATATATTGTATTGATTTATTTATTTATCCTACATTTGTTGACTGGGATAGCCCAACTGGATGCATGTCCATTTCCAGGGGAGGCCCGTGGAGACAAGCTACGAGGGTAGCAGATACAGCATTACATAATACTAGCATTACATAGTACAAACAGATTATTTACAGAGATTACATAAGTAAGCAAGTCAAACATGTTCCACAGGTTAATGTTAGACCTGAGCACAAGCCAGGATTAAATTAAAATTACACAGTAAAGTGGTTCACAGAAGTTACACATTCGAGTTAGCCAGGCTTGATACATTGACATTGCCATTTAAGTGACAAATGTTGTTTGAGTCTACTGTTAAATGACCTAAGGTGGACAGTAGGGTAATATCAGCTGGAAGTGAGTTCCAGGATCTACTTACAGGGTTTGCAAAGAGAGAATCACCAGCTGTGTTATTAAACTTGCTAGTCTGAAGTAGTACTTTGTTAGAGGATCGAAGCGGTCTAGGATTGTTATAGGGGGTGATAATAATTGAAGTGCAGGAGTATTGTCTGGATTATAGAGGATTTTATAGGCCATAATCAGTTGGTTATACTGTATTAGGCTGGGTATTGCAAGCCAACCAAGCTGATTTAGATTGATGCAATGATGTGTCCTAAAAGGCGGGCCAGTGGCAAACCTGGCAATGTGGTTGTAGCAAACCGAGTGCTTGTTAAGGACAGTCTTGGTCATATTCGAGAGTAGAGGGGATGCATACAGAAGGGTTGAAACAAGGTGTGAGCGAGCTATGGCACCTTTAGCTGGAGGGGCTAGGAAGGCTTTAATTCTGTAAAGTGACCCTAGTTTTCTATTGATGGCTTTGCTAATCTGGTTAACATGTATGTCACATATGAGATTATTGTCTATGATGACACCTAATAGTTTCGGAGATGGGTCAGGGGAGATTATTGTGCCATCAGTTGATGTTATGGTAACGGTGAAAGTGGTATACCTACGTGTTGGTGGAATAACAGCAGTTTAGTTTGATTGGGATTTAGGATCAGACGATGTTCAGAAAGCCAGTTTGCTATTGTATTAAAGGTGGTCTGGGTAGCTGACCATAACTCTACTGGAGATGTGGCTGAGCAGATCAGAGTAGAGTATACAGCATATTGGATACAGCTGACTGTTGGGATGACAGTATAACGGTCGTTAATGAAGATGGAGGACAGCAAGGGCCCTAGTATAGAGCCTTGTGGTACTCTGAGGGTGTTAGGTAGAAGGTTAGAGGGTTTGTTCTGCCAGAGGCCAGCCTGCTGTCGACCATGCAGGTAGGATTGACACCATTGGAAGGCTCCAGTAGCCAGACAGTCTTTGCAGGGTGTGGAGTACAAGTTGGTGATCAACCATATCATATGCCTTTGAATTATCCAAAAAGAGGGCTGTGGATATATAATTATTGTTGCAAGTATGGCTTATGGTGTTAGTAAAGGCTAGGAGGCCTGACGTAGTGCTGTGATGAGGACGTAGGCCATGCTGAGTGTCTGCCATAATGCGAGTTTGGATTAGGTGGTGCATGACTTGTCTATGACGAAAGTTTCCATAATCTCTGCAAGTGGAGAGAGTATAGCTATTGGCCTATAATTGGAGACTTCAGTAGAGCTGCCTCCTGTGTGAAGTGGGATTACATATAACATTTTCCAGATGGTGGGAAAGTTAGATTATAACATGGTTCCTTTGATTACCTTTGAGACGGGGTAAGCAATAGCATCATCTGGTTTTGATAGGTACTCGGCAGGGAGTTGATCAGCAGAAAGTGTAGTGGGTTTCACTGTTACAATCAAGGTACGGAGAAGTGAAGTGGGGACTGGTTGGCAGCTGGACGCAAGTAGTTTTCTAGGGGTGCTGCTTTCAGGACTAGGGGAGCTAGGAGGTAGATGGCTAGCTAGGGCCTGAAATGTCTCAGTAAAGGACTGGTCAAAGCTATCAGGAACATCTTCAGGGGTATTATCGATAGTAGCAGCAGGGATTGGGGTTGACGTTTGTGCTGGACGTAGTATATATGACATGCCACCTGACAGGGTATGGCATTACTGGGTTCAGAGAGACCATTCCCCAGATTGGCTGTGTGGTGGCATCCCACACATGTGTTGTACGTTCCTGGCCAAGGGTGATGGCTGACTGCATACATGTGGCAGCTGTGACAATGACACATGACTCACATAAACCACGACTGGACCATAGAGGCGATTCACAGGTTACCTTTGCACATGCCACCCTAGTAGTGTGATTGCCATGGTGAGCACCAACACATAGGGCCAATGGGGAACAACATACTGAAGGTGTGTATGTGTGGGTGGACTGCCACTGTTTCATAGCACTGACATATATGACTGCACACGTGGGTAAATGCCAGGTAAGACGTGTGCAATGTGTCACAGGCAACGTACATGCGTACAGGACAGACAGTGATGTTCTGTCATGTGTAAAGTTGACATACATATAGTACGCTATGCAGATGTCGCTAGCAGTCTACAGAAGCACTGTAACTCTGCATTGCAGGTGTAAGCAGTGTTCCAGGGGACCCCAAGTGAACATGCATGCAAACAAAGCTACAGTACACAGGGCTGGAAGTATTGCATTATACAACAAAGAAGGGGTAACAATAACAGTAAGTAACAATGCAAATATGTAGGCACTATCAACATGTACCCAGGAATACGCTGCACAGATGCCCATGGTAGAACCGATATTATGTCATACTTATTTGTGATTTGGATTACATTGGTACTGCACACATATCTACATGCGCAAACATCCACATGGCATAGTCGTTGTGGGCATCTTGACACCATTACTGTACATGTCCACCATTGCATATCACTACTTGCGTTAGCTTTCCCCCTGTGCTACCCATGTATGCGGCTATCTGTTGACAACCTTACCACCGGCATGCAATTATGTGCAGCTGTTATACTTTGGTATGTACTATGGGTGCAGATAACAATTCAGGACATTCATACAGTTACTACAGCAGGCATGCTGGGGTAAACACACAGTCATAGCAGCACACTGTACTGTTACCAACATGATACTACTAATACACGTCTATGTAGTCACCCTGTGCATCAGCAACGTGTTTACCTGTTCTCGCAATGATGTTGGAGATTGCAGGAGGTGGCACAGTGTCATCATATGCACAGGGTGTGGATTAGGTATGCCTGAGTCAGCCACTGATACCACCAATTGACATGTGTGTGTATGTGTGTTGGTGAGGGGCAGCAGTACAGGGTGGGGCAGTGTTGGTGCAGTGTGTGCGTGTATGTGGTTGCCCTAAGTGTTAACATTTCGCATGTGTGTATGCACGCACACAGTTCCACCTCATGGCTGCCATATACAGGGGTTTGTGGACAGCCACAGACTGCACCTGGCAGGCCATACAGATCAGTGTCTGTGTGCACGGACATGGTACCTGTGCCTGGCAGGGGTGCTACGGACCATATCCAGTACAAAGCCAGACTGGGTACTGTCATCAGAAGCGGGGGGTGTTCACAGGACACATGTCCCTGTTGGGACTGTCCAGAGCCATGTGCACGTGGTCTCCTGGGGCGTTCCGATGACAGCACAGACCCAGCATTGCTGGGGCTGCTGCTGGCACTATGGGGGCGTCTTGTGAGCCTGTTGTCGTCTGCGCCGACTGCCAGCTGCTGCTGCCGGCATACGGCCACGTCGACGCCGCAAATGCCCACCATTGCCCTGGCTCATGGACATCTGGTTGTGGAACTGCTGTAATATGTCCCCACAAAGTCTGTCTATGACATTGGTGAAGTTATGGATAGCATCCGCAATGTCACGCATACTGTCTGTCATGGCTGTGCGACATGCTCTGAGCTCCCTCAGACCCTGTCTGGTGTACCTTTCCATACGTGACTGAGCCTGCATGACAGTCCGAAACATAGCTGAGGTTGACAGACTTCTTTGGGCACGTCGGCCAGAGGCAGTACGCCCACGGATGTTCCCACGAGAACCCATGGGCAACTGTCTGTGTGGTACCATCGGAGGACCCTGCCCATGGCTGCTGTGTGGGGACGCATGTGCCACAGGTACCACATTACCCTGGTCTATGCCCGCTGTATCCTGTCCATCACCTAGGGACAATGGTGACAAAGGATGTACAGGCAGGATGACTGTGTGCAATGATGGGGTTGACAGCTGTGTACTGTCAATTGGCTGACCAATGGCAGACCCTGACACACCTTCCTGTACCATTACACAAATATCATCATTACCAGTAGCCGTGGCACAGGATTCAGGTTCCCTGCTGCAGGTCACCAGAGCAGCCCCAGAACCTGTGGGATGAAGACAGGAAACACGGTTTACAGTCTCCAGACATTGTTACCAGTGATGCACTTATACACACATGCACACATGCACACATGGACACATGCACACAGGCACACATGCACACATGCACACAGGCACACATGCACACATGCACACGTGGACACATGCACACGTGGACACATGCACTCATGCACATGTGGACACATGCACACGTGGACACATGCACACATGCACACGTGTTCACATGCACACATGCACACATGCACACATGGTCACATGTACACATGCACACATGCACACATGCACACGTGGACACATGCACACATGCACCCATGCACACATGCACATGTGGACACAGGCACACATGCACAGATGCACACGTGGACACAGGCACACCTGCACACATGCACACATGGGCACAGGTACACCTGCACACATGCACACATGCACACCCCGCAGTATACACACAGAGCACTACTGAATTACACTACTGTTACTAGCATTATCAGGACTATTATAGGTTATGTTAAACACACTCACCAGCATGGATGGCCTGTCTCACTGTAACCCTGGAGGGACCTGCAGTAATGATGAGATTAATGTCAGTGGGCACATCTGTGACATTGATATTGCATATGATACAGTGTACAGAACAGTCAGGTGTACATATGGCATATTACCTGCACGCTCCATGTTGTGCTGCTGTGTGGAACCAGCCTCCATCATAATGCAGGTGTACTGCTGTTGGTGTTCCGGGGCTGGAGCCACAACACTTAGGAGTAGCCCCTCCAGTTTGGTGAGGGGGGGATGTGTGGCCACCCCACCTCCTGTGGCGACCTGTTGCCTGTGGATATCTGATGCACGCTGCTGGACACTTCGGATTAAATCACTGCAGTGATGTCGTACCTGGTCATATGTCCTGTTATGCGTGCCAATATCATTTACCCTACGGACAAGGTCTTGCCACAGTGCGGCCCTCTCCTGCTGATTCTGACTGGTGCGGGAAAACAGGATGTCATACTCCCGCACCAGGCTCTGGTGGATCTCCTCATCTTCCGCCACAGAGAAGGCGTTGTTACGCTGTTGCGCCATCTCCCTGGAAGAAAACACAGACAGGATATCAGCAGACCATGTCAGCAACATATGGCACACATACTATACATGATACTCATGTGTAGTGATATACTACTACTCCCATATGTTGCATGTGTGTGTGTCGTGGTGGATACACAGGTACATGGCCAGATATCAGTGCTCAACCAACACCTGTGCAACAATACCTGCCACATTCCACACAACATAGTAGCATGCCCCATCGGTCAGCACACACTGACAGGTGCAATGCACAACCTCACTCTGGGGGTTCATCCCAAGGTACTGTATGTGGGACACCGTCCACTACTGTGATGTGGACAGACGTTACTCGGCCTGGATATACATATCCCACCACCACCACCAGCACAGTAGACTACTTTGATATGTATGTGATTAGACAGTTATTCACTTGCTGTGACTGAGATGGTATCCATGCAGCACACTGGGCCAGTGGAAGCCACAAGCCACACTGCTGACCCCTTTGCAAATGCTTACCATGGACATGCCACGGATTGCATGACACTTGCACACACATGTCTAACCCAGACCCTATGCACAATGGTTGGGCATCCTGTCCGGTGGACCCCAGACAGAGGCAGATTGTATAACAATAGCAGGAGGCTACTGCAGGACAGAGCACATTCATATTAAGGGTAGGCATCTGTGGTCAGCACTGGTACTATGCTACGGTCCATCATAACAACAGCCACGGCCTACTCTGGGAGGGAAATGGACACAAACACTATGGATGACCACAAGGCCTTCTTCAGTTATGTTACACATATGGACCACATGCCTCAAATATGCTCTGTGTTAATCCACACCTACTTAACATTCACCAAACACACGGATATTGGCAACAATCCTGCAGACATGTTCGGTGCACATATCCCCCCTCCTTCTCCCCCACCTTTGAAATATTTATCCCAGCTGGATGTAACCTCCCTATCATCTCACATGTCCAGGTGAGGGCCGCCCTCAGCAGAGGAGAACACACAGCATCACTGTGACCTCGTGGTCCCCCTGGATGTGTGCTACTGGCACTCTGAGAGGACATACCACCGCATGTAACACTGATAGTTTATCTTGGCCATGCTACAGGATATGTACCTGGACAGTGGCATGCAGCAACAGTGGTCCCACACCACTAAGGGGGCACCTCGACTGACCCTGGGAATTACCACATCATATGCATAATGGGCCTGGTCTGCTAAGCTATGGAATTATGCAGTATGGGATGCATATGCAGTGACATCAGGTACCTACAGACACTTGTTCCCAGCCAGTGTGCCTTTGGGATGGGCTGATCCTGACTTTTGAGCCTGGCTGACATTTCAAAGCAGTCACTACAGCCATTGCTGGGCCAACGCACAGACACATGCTGCCAGGATCCTGGCCTATGACTGATTGACATGTGATGTATGGACATCCCCTTTTGGTGGAACTACGTACACACAACATATCACATGGACATACCTATGGATACAGTCCTATGACACATTTGGAGGGTTCACAGTATGCACACTATTACCCTGCTACTTTGCATTACCTCTGTTTATCGCAGCTGGTTGTGTTACCACAGCTTCTGCTTGCTGCTGCTACTGTCAGTGCTGACAGCTTCGGGTTACAGAGTCACAGTGTCTGGTTTTTATTTATTTTTTGCTCTCTCTCTCTCTCTCTCTCACTTCTCTCTCTCCCTCTGTCTGCTTACAGACAATGCATTGAATGTATTGCATGTGGGGAGTGTTAGCACTGGATGCTTTTGTAGGTATCTGCATAGGTCCATGTGATGGCCTCTGCACCAGTTGTAAGCCAGCATTTGCTAATTGCATACAGACAGTTGTGTACTGATTGCAGTTCTCACTGTGATTTCAGGTCAGTGCTATAAAAGGGTATGTGGGATAGGCGTTGCCCTTTCAGATTGTGAGGGCGGGGACCATGCTGGTATGCTGTGGACAGTGTTCTGTGACTGTAAAGGTTAGTATCTCTCTCATGCTTCAGGCTGTGTTGTATATTGACAATTCTCCATTCCTCTCTCATGTTCCCTGTAGCAAGTGTGTAGGCACATTGACTCCTACAACTATATATAGATATATTTATATATATATATATATATATATATATATATATATATATATATATATATATATATATATATATATATATATATGTACATATGCATACATATATCTATATACTTTAACTGACCTTATTATCTACAGGCTGCCAACTAGCATGGTTGTTTCTGTTCACACACTACTATTATGGAAATCCAGTAGTTTTGACATTTATTTTAAATGACATGCTTTGTGTACTACACATCCTATATTCCCTTTACATTCATCCCTACTATTACATGTTATATTTATTTTAGCACAATGTTTTTGTAAAAGAGTCATGGCTTAGTGGTAGGTCGTACAGACTACTGTTTCCAAGGTCCTGGGTTCGGGACTGACAGTGGGATTTTATTTTTCTTTTGAACTGAGTACAGGACCTGTCAATCACAGTGACTAAGGCACTTTTAAGCAGTTGTAACCGGGCTAGCGCTGGTTTGCTCGGAGCTTACGCATGCACACTGGCGGTTGGCTCCGCGCACACCCGCTTACAACTGCTTAATGGTGCTTACTCTGGCGCACACCCGCGCTATTTTCTTTGAAAGAAAAGAAAATGGGGAGACAGGAAAGTGGTGAAAAAGGGGTCACAAAGAGGGTAAGACAGTAGGGAAACAAGCTTGGGATGTGCAGGAGGGATGTAGGTAAGGCCCATAGCTGCCTATTCCTTCATCAGCAACAGCTGTGCATATGTATTTAATTTGGTGTGACATTTGAAACCTTCCACCCCTGAGAGAGGTGTCAGGACAACAATAATACTTGTTGTACAGCCAATTGTAATTGATAGGTTCCATGTCCAGCAGACATGTGTGCGGAATGGGCAGCTATGTATGGGGCGTAATTTTTTTGTGGGTACAGAGTGCCCTTTTTGTTTTTTTTTTTTTTTCAGGTGAGCGTGGTATGTCAGGTGAAGGAAGTCGGTACAGCTGAGGAGGTAGGTTGGGTAGGTAAACAGACAAGACAAACAAGACGCATACAGGGGCGGTGTATGACACGTGTGGGGGGGTTACACAGTTGACGGGGATGGAGGTTTGGATATCCAGAGCTCATGAGCCCACAGAAGGCAACAGTGGAACTGATATCCCCACCCATAGGCAGTTGCCACTGTTCCTTCACTGCCCAGGACGGGGCTGTGCTGGGGGCTGTGTAGGCGGGGTAACAGGCATGCCCGTTAGTTGCGCTACCCGTGCCTCGAGCTGGCGTAGGGGCTCAAGGACAGAGTCCCGAATCTCCCTACGCACCACAGTCTGGACGCTACGGAGGGTGAGTGGTGGTTCTCCTCCGGCCACACTTGCAGAGGGGGGGCAAGCCCCATCCCCTGCAGTGCTTCCATCTGCAGGTGGCACAGGGCCACCGGAGGAGGGTTCGGACTCGGCACTAGTGCCAGGTGCACTCGCCAGCTGAGGTGGGAGAGATGGGTCCGCTGGAACCCGCCTTCCCTGTCATCCTATGTTTTGCATTATGTCATGACAGTTTGGGTTAGTGACATATAATACCATTCACAATTAGTTGTAACAGCATGCATTAGTATTCCCATTAACCAAACACCCAGATATTCACACCATTGAACAGCATGCATAACACATGCATAATTTGAACAGAAATGCACAGTCCAACAACATGCAGGGTTAATTGATGGCAACAGGCCATCAGGTGTGGATGTATGAACAGGGCAGATGCATCAACTGACATGCAAATATATATGACCCAACAGGACAAACGTCCAGGGGTGTTAATTGTGATTGCACATACCATTTTCACGTGGAATGGGTTATATGTGGTTATAGGGTGGGGTAAAGAAAGTAATATTAACACCTTCGAATAACAATACATATGCTGTACATTTCTAATAGCTACAGTTATATACACACTACTGTTCTAACTACAGTTTCCTATATGATAACTATTTCACCTTGGTGATAGGACTGTTACTGCAACATCAATATACATTTTAGTGTTCTTCATTCACATTCATATCTAGCTTTGTTCAGCTACATCATCTTGCTACATTTGCTTTATATAGCTGTAGACAAGTGTGGATGTTTGGTATATCAGACAATCATCCTAGCTGCGTATTTCAGACTGAGAGCAACATATCCAGATTTTGGGATACACATTCCACATACAGCAACACTTTGAACATATTTCACTGTTTGGTTTTGAATCTCACATGCATTTCATTCTGTCTTGACTGCAGTATACTTTATTCAGGGGTTATTACTACTGTATTGCTGGATTCATGACACTTTCTCACACTCTCTCACTTGCTTTCATTTTACTATTCAGGATGGTACTTCTAGGCTTTATTGACATGTTTTAACAGTAGTTATTACAATCCTTTCCAGCAGTCTCACTTCTGTCATGTTTCAGTATTTCCACAGGGATATATTTCACACATGTGATTTCATCATCTTCTGCAGCTATACTTTTCAGCCTGCTGCAGGTTGTGTACTATTTTCTTACAGGCAGGGCATTTTTATTTCAGAATATATGTCGGACAGTTTCATGTTTAGGTTAAACTTACAGGCTGAAAACTCTTGTAATCAAGCAATACTTGCATACACTTTCACACTGTTACTTGCAGATTTTATTCCTTACTGACTACACTGCACTCTTTTGCTGACTGTCATACTTTTATATTTCTTTACAGTTACTGGTAGTAGATTACTGACCTACCTGGTGGCGCAACCGCACCAGCCTATCGCCATAGGCTCTGCGGTTCGCAGAACAGACACCTGCAGCTGTAATATAAATGAAGTAATATTGGAATACACATCTCCATAATATCAGCTAGTTTAATTTTTTACATACATAATTAAATGTCACTTACTCAGTAGTGGGGCGTTGGGTGTTTGCCGGGCCTCCTGGATCCAAAGGTTCAGTTGGTCCTGCTTGCATCTCTTCAGGTCCGCATGGTGGTGACGGACCTGCTCACCAGTCCTTGGAATCCCTGTGGCACTGGTGAGATCATGAGCCAACCGGTCCCACGCCTCAGCCCTGTATGCTCCCCAGAGGACCTGGCCCTGCATGAGTTGGGCCTCATGATTGTGGACTAGGAGCCAGGCCATGTACCTGGACTCCTCAACACCCCACCTCTGTGCTCGAAAGTGACTACCCTCTCCTACTCCTGACATTCTGCCTGCAGGTCTGTTCTACAATCGTTTATGCTGTGTATTCCCACCTATGGGGCTTATATAGTCTGTTTTTCCCGCACATATCTGTGATTGGCCATTTTGGAATTGTATCAACTTCAATAAACCTGCATTGTCATGCTCTAGTTTGTATTCATTCCTATATATTAGCTATTATTGCATTTACAGGTACTGCTGTCGTGGCTTAGTGGTTCTGTACCTTGACTATGGTGTATAGTATCCTGGGTTCGAACCTGGTCACTGCTTTTTATTTTTCATGACTGTCTAGACATGCTGAGGGGTGTGTCTGTGTAAAGGCAGTTTTGATACGGCTTGCTCAACTTTGCCCGTCGGTTAGCTTGTTTGCGCGGTGCGCAGCTAAGCGCAAACGGGGTAAGCTGCTTTAAGCCTCATTTGGCTATCGGCACGCATATTACGCTCAGCTCAGTTAGGGGCACATAGATTTAGCGTGTTAAACCACTGCTCAGCTACGGGCACTCATTTTGCACCAGTTAAACCAATGCTCATCTACGGGTAGATGCACTCACCCTGTAAAACTGTAGCTCATCTATGGGCACATCTGGCATTTTTTATTCTTTTGTTACCTCACATTTCTTCAATATAAATGGGCTATTTCATTACATTTTACATAAGTTGTGGTTTTATGTGTACATATTTGTCAGGGACTTGTTTCCTGCTTATTTTGCAAAAAAAATAAATTGGTGTTGTGGGGGCTCGAACCATGAATGCCTGCTCTGCAGCCAACATCTCTACCACTACGCTATTGCTTCCTAGTTTATTTTGCATATTTAGTTCTTATATGCTTTCCCACTGACTGCTAACTGTAGCTGCGCTACGGGCACGCCAGCATAAGCGCACTCACGGTTAAACATCTTTACAATTTAAAAAAAATATATAACATGTTCATTTATATTTATTTTATGTTCATAGTCTGTGGGGGCATGTGTTGTGTTCTGTTTATTCACATTTCTGTGGACTCTGTCGTGGGTGTTTCCTTTGGGTACTTTTCCTCTTCTGGGGGCGTGTCTGCTTACAGGGCTCGGCCTACGGACACGCCCCCTACTGTCTTACACGGACCGTGTTGGCCTTCAGTGTGATTCAGCATGCTCTCATTAATATGCAGAGCATGCTGACATCACTCCGTTTAACTGCAGCCTCCGTGTATGAGTTATAACTCTTACACGGAGGCTTCGTGAATCCTGCCCATAATAAATTCTGTTTAGTTGGTGTATATAAATATGCACGTACTATATCTCCTGTAGGCGTAGGGGTAAATGTAATAAAATAGTGTTATTTCAGTATTGAGGATGTGTTTATTTTTTGCACTGGAATGGAAAATGTATCACATGCTTTTTTGTATTATGCAATGTTTCCTTAGGTTTAACTGTTACATATTCAAAATTATTTACTATTCTCTCTTAAGGTATAGCACATTAGATTATTCCATTTTGTCATATAGAATGAGTTGTGTCCTCAAAGATATAAATTATTTGTTCAGTGTTGATGGTGAAGAGATCACCGTGCTAGTTTACATGGCAAGATATTCATGTAAACTTTTTTTTATTATTTTTAAAGTATTGTTTATCATAATAATATATAATTCTTGCTGTATGTTCTGGGTAATTGTCAGCTGTAACATTACCGAATTGAACTTCTTGATAATGGATAAGCCATTAATGATGTAAATCACGTATAACTTTTCTTCTGGATATTTCTTTTAATTGTAAGCACAACCATTCTTGAAATGAAATGCAGGTAAATGCACTGATTTTTAATACTGGATCACTTGCTGCACATATTCTGTAGTAATTTTATTTATTTATTTTTATTATTATCTTGTTGTATTTCACATTAAACATTAACATTTCTGTGTAGAAGCCGAATTGTAGGAACCTAAATGTAAAGCCTGAATTACAGTTTGTTAAATGTGTCATACATGAGATCTCCTAAATTTAGGGTAGGTTCTTGTGATCTTGAAGAGGAACTAATGTGAGCTGGATGGTGACTTGCTGTGATGTTATGACCTACTTGATTTGGGGGATCCTATAGACACTAATCTCATAGTGCTGCTTGACCAGGACTTTGAATTATAGGTTTTGCTACATATAGATAAATGCTAATGTGGCCTGCATGAATTTTATTGTGTTTGTTTCCTCCTACCATTTGTACTATCTTGTTAAGAAGCACTTGTAGTTCAATGTGATATGCTCCCGTGTGTCTGGACATTTACCCCATCCTCTTCCCATTCCAAAATTGACTATTTGAGTCTGTTAAGTCCTCACTTGTGTATGAATGGAGGATACCATACTATTGATTAATGTGAGCATAACATTATCCCTAATCTCTTCTATTTCAATGTAGTGCTGGAAATCCTCACATACACCCTGGAGGACTCTGACCATTTCCAGCTGAATCTCTGTGGCAGTGCATTGAACATTAACAATGTCACTGCACATTTGCTGCTGGGCAGCTAAAGCTTTACATGTTTCCTGGGGTAACAGTGACTGTGACAAATTATCTGCCTGGTGTCTCTTTGTCATGGTGTCACTGAGTGTACATATATGTATCTTTGTAAAAGATAGATACACATCTGCATGAGTAACCTTGTAAATATTTATTTCATATCTCTCTCTCTCTCTATATATATATATATATATATTATATATATATATGGTTCTACCTGACATAGCCGAAACCACACAACACCGACAACCACATCACCGACACCACATATTCGACAGTCCATAAACACGAAACCACACATAACCGATAAATTAAATAACCGACGGTACACAAACACGAAACCCCATACACTGCACACACCACAATAACAATTATTAAAACAAAACACATCCCATTCCACAAACCACACACACAACACAAGCACACCAAAATCCTTACAAGCCCACACTAAACCTTACCTAACCCTAAGGTCCGTCACTATCGCACCTTACCTCCCGCCCTAACCTAACTCACTTAACCCTAACTCACTTAACCCACCCCTATCGCCTCTAACCCTAACTCACTTAACCCCACCCCTATCGCCCTAACCCTAACTCACTTAACCAACCCCTATCCCCACAGACCGTCATTCTCACCACTTACCTGCTTCGCACCCTAACGTCGTCCAATACACTACCGCTCACACAGCCTTTCCCCATGTCGGCATCCTCGGCGTTGGTGTTGGCATCCGTCGTGTCGGGCATCTGCATTGTCGAAGTTCTGCAACCAGCGATTTCCGCGCGGGTCTTCTTCGTTGATCTTCTGGAGCTCGTCTTCTGCGCTGTCGACGAAGTCAGGTAGAACCATATATATATATATATATATAGAGAGAGAGAGACACACACACACACACACACACACACACACACACACACACACACACACACACACACACACACACACAGAAAGGAAAATATTTGCATTGCCATGTAATTTCATATTCTGTACATATTAGTTAAGTACTATGTTATAATAAAGTCAGACAGCATTTAGAAACAAAATATTTGGTTTGTCTAGGCCACAGAATATTCATTAATATGATAATTGTATTAGACAATTTATTCCAAAATATTGAATACACTTACAAGATGGCTAAACTCAGCCACCACACTTTGATCAGATTGGAGATGGAGATGGAGATGAGGATTAAAGTAGCAAGTGAATGACCAGCACAGATGATACTGTCAAATGCACTGTTTGATTACATTTCTGCTTTATCCCCTTATATTCTTACATTTATTAAGCAGCAGATTATCGAAATACACATTGCCACGACATATATCTAGTGTATCTATCTGTAACAGTAAATATGTTTTGTTTAATTCAGGTTGATCTGGAAGAATCTGATAACTTACTTTCAATTATTATATTTTTATTTTTGTATACTACTTATGCACACCTTGCCTCTTTGAGGGGGAAAGTAAAAGTGTGTTGCTTAGAGCAAATTTGTATAATATTTCTTAAAAGTGCAACTAGAATATGTAAGGTATAATGGAAAGCAGAAACTGCAATGGAAATGTATTCTCGGGTTGCAAAAAATACCCATCCTTAATGAGACAAGCTGTACAGACAGGTACAAATGTAACAACTGGAAGAAGCCATGCAATTCTTCTAGTTCAACATGCATTAAAGAAGAAATTCTTATTAGCACAGCTGTACTAAGTGTAAAGAGTGTATTGATTTTTTTTCTGCTCCTTTTCTGCTTAATAAATGAAAGCACATAGAAAAACTCAATAGAAATGTGTACAACAATAAGCAAATATATTAAGCCATTGCAAGAATAACTTCAGAACCTTGCTGTTTCGTACACATGATCATGTCAGAAATACTCTAAAACACCCATATGAGATACTTAACAACCACCCTCTATGTGTTATCTATGCAGCAGAAGAGGAGATTTTGTGTAATAGTGTCCAGGGAATAGAAGATTAAAGCAATTTACTGAGGCTGCTCTTGAGTGGGCATAAAAGATGATTTCCCTTAAAACAGAGGTTAAGTAATGAATGTTTTTTTTATGTTTCCTTTTTTGTTTACTTATTATGTAACTATAAATGTTGAAGTAATTTGCAAGCAAACATAATAAAAGAAATATAGTGCATTCAGTCCAATATTGCAACACAATCCATAACAGCCAGAAATCTGAAATGTGTTATCATTTCTTATGTAACCAGCTTGTATCATTAGTATCAGTAGATTGCAAATGTAAAAATCAGCAACACGTGGTAGAAATATACTGATTTTGTCTATGTTTCCAGAACCATTTTCCAGATTTGTCTTTTATTTAAAGTTTTAATAAAATTAAAAAATGAATAATACAATTTAAAAAGACTGTTAATAAAAGATTACACTGATATATTGCACTATAAGTCAAATTATTGTCTCAATTTCTTTTTTGTCTCTAAAACTTCAGTTTATTTTTTTCGTATTTTACTTTGTCCTTCTTTGTTTTCTTTCTGTCACATTTATGTTCACTTTTTTCTGCAGGTCCAGAAACCTTAAGATCAACCCAACTGCCTTCCTTCTAGGTCAGGAAGCATTACCCGCTGCTTCCCAGGGATGTCCTCACAGGGTGGGAATGATGGCACCAGTCTTGTAGGGACCCTGGCACATGGCAACCTGGCAAACCTCACAGACAGTGGGATTTGGGACTTGGTTGAAGATCTGGTGGCGCAGGTAATGCAGAGACATATTCAGCCAATCTAGGATGCTTATAAGCTGGTTCAACACTCACTGCCCAGTCAGTGCCAACCATTGTTCCATCACAGACCCCCACCCCTCGACATCAGGGTGCTCTAGTACAATACAATTAGCCAATGGAAATATTTAAGGACCTGTGGATGGGGTTCCTCCTGAGCCCAACTCCTCCTTAACTCTCCTTCCCTGATTCTCTCCACTGCACCCCTTAACCTACTTCTTTCCCAAACTACCCTCTTAGACAAAAGAATGAAAAATAGGGGGTTATCTCTCACCAGAAAGTACCCCTCAACTCACAGCATCTCAATGTGTTCCTTCTGTTTTCCTTCTTTTATTATGTTACACCATTTTTAATCTTTCCTATATTTCCCTTTCCTCTCTTCAAAGAAAACTTCAGGGTGTTCACATACAGATACTCTTATATAAAACATATAAAACCACATTATAGTTTTTAAATGTTAACAATAACAGCTTTATTGCAAGCTGCTTTATTTACATACTTCAGATATGCCTTCTTAAGTCTGCATTTGTTCATAATACTCAGCAACTTCTGTAATTAAACAAGCACGTCATTCTTCACACATACTTAAGGATTTATTTCACCTAGTATATGAATTTGATGCAAGTGGGTGTTTTTTTTTTCCAAAAAGTCTTCACATTTACTTATTCAAATTCAAAGTGAATAGTGTTCAAGTATTTATTTACCAGGAAAGTACGACTGGGACAGAACCGATTTTCAGCAGAGGCCCAGGGAGAAACACTCTGCAGAGAAGGCACCCCAGTCGAGAATCAAACAGGAGACACTCTTGCTGTGAGACAACAAAGATAAATGTTGCATCACTGTGCCACGTGAATTATTATATTTACATAGTGGTGTCTTTTTTAAATAACCACTATGCAAGTGAGAATATCAAGTCCTTGAATACCACTCTAAGAGTATAAGATAATTTTCAAAAAGCAAATATGCAACACAAACATCACCAAGGTAGAAATGCTCCCTGGGTTTACCTTGATAGCTTTTTGTTGAAATTCACAAATATAAAATGAGAAAAGCAATACCCTTGTTAGAGTCCTACTCTGATTTTTAACTGCATTTGAATTAAAATAAATAAAGAGACAGAAAAAAGCAATCGATACAAAGAAACAATATCCTATGCTATTTTACATATGAACATGCCCCTTCTAACACCTCCCACTACCACTACCATTCCTAAGAATATGGCCAAAACACACCCACTACTTACTTACACTCAATGAATAAGAATATGAAAAACTCCCTTCTCCTAAGAATACTGCTCTTCCAAACAATTAACAATAATAGAAGAAATAAAGAGCAGAATCCAACAGACCGCCACAACTTTTAATACCAATGTAAAAAAATGTATATAAAAAACTGTGCTAGCATTTTCGGGACACGCCCTTCATCAGACAGTACAAAACACATTTAAAACCAACTTATATATAGCATTTAAAAACATTCAAACCAATCACATTCAGTATACTGCCCATCTCTTTTTCAGGGCTTGTTTTAAAGGAATAGTGGTGTTTAGGCCAGGTGAATGATCTGCTGCTAGTTCTATTATCCATTTGAGCTCATTACATTCAGTGACATTAACCACATCCCCCCTTCTTTTATTCATTCTAATAACCTGTATAACCATAAAAGAGAAGACATGGTCTGGAAAAAGCCATACATGTTGATATAAAGCATTGCGTTCATCCTTTAACCTTATTGATGATAGATGATTCAATATTTTAGTTTTTAACTTACAATTAGTTTTGCCCACATAAAAACTGGGACAGGACTTACACTGTGCCAAGTAAACTACATTTTCAGTTTGACAGTCAGCATACAGTCTGAAAACACATCTCCTATTAGTGACAGGATGCAAAAAGTAGTTGCTGTCATTAACATATGAGCAGGCATTACAATGCCTACAGGAAAAAGTTCCTACTCTATCAGAAAAATATCCATGGTTTTGCCTTAAAATTGGTTCACTGCATAACAGATATTATAAATTACTGTTTCGCCTAAAAGCAAACTTTAGTTCAATATCTAATACTCCCTTCAAGCTGTCATCACTCATTAATATTTTTCAGTTTTGCTTGACAATCTCACAGATGCCGTTTATGTTACTATTGTACCACAACATAACCCTAGGCTTATATAAGTGTGTATAATTTACATTGCCTACTGCTCCTATTGACCACCTGTGTTCAGAAAATCAAGGGCTTCCATTGTCTTTTCTATACTGCTGTGCTGTCTCCAAGCCCCTATCTAATACCTTCTTAGTATAACCCCTCTTCTTCATATGTTTTTGTAATACATCTTGTTCCTTATTAAAATTTTGATTGTCTGTGCACAGTCGAGACACCCTATGCCCTTGCCCTACAACTATATTTTGAAATGTGCATTAAGGGTGCATACTATGAAAGTCTAGATAATGATTCTTCCAACAATCCTTCCTGTAAAGTGTTGTATCAAAACTTGCCGCACCATTTTTTATCAGGAAAATATCTAGGAAATCAATAGTATTAAGGTCACATCTAACAGAAAATCTCAGGAAGCTAGTTGTACTTTCCAAGTATTTAACAAAATCCATTAGCTCTGTTTCCTCCTCTCCCCATAACAAAAAAAAAAATTATCAACAAATCTTACCTAATATAACAAAGCATCCTTCTAAAGATGATCTCCCTCAAACATATTGCATTCCTCCCAATACGCTAGGACCAAGTTTGCATACGAATTTGCACAGGGTGTGCCCATGGCTACATCCTGTTTATGCCTATAATAAGTACCATTACAAAGGAATACATTATTCTCAAGTACCAGTCTTAACGCTTCAACTATTAAAGCATTCGTCCTGATGTCATACACTTTCTTATCATTCAAAACCTCTCTAAGTGCCATTAAACCATATTCATTGTTGATGGCAGTAAATAAACTGTTAACATCAAGAGTAACCAATGATTCTCGGCTGGAGTGTGGGGAGTGCTTTCTGTGTGGAGTCTGCATGTCCTCCCCATGGTTGGGTGGGCGTTCGAAAGACATGCGTAAATGGGCATGCCTTCATTGAAGGTTGAACGTTGAGCTGGCACCTCAGCGTTCGTGAAAATCTACTGCCAATCATTAGTGGACCGGAGTTCCGCTGTGGCTACCCCTAACCAGGAAAAGCTGAAAGACAACAGCAAAAAAAGAGTAACCAATAAGATATTTCCCATATTCACATTATGAAATGAGTCAAACAGTTTAGTTAAAAACTGCCCTGCATCCCTTAAAATCCTATCATTTTGTTGCAGTACCTTCTTCAACTTGGTCTCTACCCATATTGACAGGTGTTCCATTACCCATCCTCTACCAGAAACAATCGGTCTCATTGGTGGTGGTATGATATTTTTATGAATCTTTGGGAGTGCTTTGAATACTGGTATCACTGGATGTTCTATATGCAAAAAGTTAAAATATTCACATCTAGTAAATCCTCATTTTTCAAAATAAGCAAAGTAGTCTTTACCTTATGTATAATGTGTCCTACCATTATGGGAGAAATACATACATAAGTTTGCATATCACTAAGTAAAACATGCAGAGCATCAACATAAGCAGTAGAATTCATAACTACTATGGCCCCACCCTTGTCTGCTGGTTTAATAACCAAGTGCTCATCCTCCATAAGAGCTAAGACTTTTCTTTCTAAAAGCGTTAAATTATTTAATTTATGAGAAAACTCCTCAAAATATTTTCTAATATCATTCTCACAAGCTTTAAGCAATGCATGTACTATTGGATGCATGGGAGGAACAAACATACTAGGACTTACATTTGCACCAAACATTTCTCTTAAAACAACATTCCTACCAAACAAATTAAGGTCTAAAATTACTTCGCTCAATGACGAAGATCTACTGGGTACAAAAAAAAGACCCTTGTTTAAAACATCCATCTGTTCAACTGATAAAGCAATATCAGATATATTGAAAACAAGACAGTCACCATACATAGTCAGTCCAATGTCTTCCGATGCTTCACCTCTCACTGCAACGACTGACTCCTCTTGCGTTCGCCCTTCTTTCTCACTGGTAACGGAAAGGTAGGAAAATTTGGAACAGTCCCTTTACTTGTATTCACCTGAGCTTTTGGTCTAGCTCCTGTGTTCAAGGTCATGTTTTCTGTTGGCATTATACACAGCATGCCTGTAATCGGCTCTAGCCATGCATAACTGGTTGAAGGTTCAACGCTGGTCGGCGAGTCCTCAGTAGTTTCCGCAGCAACCTGGTTAGTCAAAACAGAAATTAGCTGTTCTCTACTACAACCACCAACAACTGTAGCACATTTTTCCTGATTGGCAGATACATTTTCATTTACCTGAACTGGCCCATGCCCCTGCCTCACAAATTCTTGTGGCCATGTGAAAATATGTCCTAGAACAAAGTCACGATAGTCCCTCATTATCTTTTTAGTTTTTACTTGTTGCAACTTGTTAGCAAACAAAGCTACATTGTTCAGGACTTCAGAGGTCTTATATAAGTAACAATCTCCTGCATAATTCTGCCCCAACTTGCTCTGTATGGCATCAGTGTTAGTTTGCAGTCTATCTTCTATCAGCAGAAAATAGTCAATAAGAAGTTGCATGAACTGAAAGCTAGTCTCTATATTAATCTGTTACCTGAGAGCCAGCAAAGCGGGAAACATTTTACCTTGCAAGGGCATACATAGAATTCGCATACCCCTTGGGACTATTTTATATTGTAGTCGCTTCCATGTGAAATCTCTGCCACTGCAGATGTTTCTGTTTGCGTAGCGAGTTATCAAGAGAAGTTAACAGTGCGTAAAAAGTCTTATCATTTACCCCTCCAGATGATTCATTGCAATTCCGTTCTCCAATGTTCACAATATCCATATTAAGTAACGGATTCAAACCAGGAGTCAAGCTGAGCTTAACTCTTTCATTAATCTGGCTCACCGGTTGCTTGTGTGGATGGCAACTCAATTCAATGTCTTCAGTTTGTCGTTCAGCCATATGAGAAGGGAAAGTCCAAATAGGTACAGCCAATGAATAAGAATATGAAAACCTCTCCCTTCTCCTAAGAATACTGCTTTTCCAAACAATTAACAATAATAGGAGAAATAAAGAGCAGAATCCAACAGACTGCCACAACTTTTAATACGAATGTATACAAAATATATAAAAAACTGTGTTAGCACTTTCAGGACAAGGCCTTCTTCAGAAAACACAAAACACATTTAAAACCAACTTATATATAGCATTTAAAAACATTCAAACCAAATCACATTCAATATACTGCCCGCCTCTTTTTCAGGGCTTGTTTTAAAGGGATAGTGGTGTTTAGGCCAGGTGAATGATCTGCTGCTAGTTCTATTATCCATTTGAGCTCATTACATTCAGTGACATTAACCACATCCTCCCTTCTTTTATTTATTCTAATAACCTGTATA